>NC_028358.1:9588078-9605249 GCF_000741045.1 Vigna radiata var. radiata
CTGTACATAAGAATTATCTTAGACTTTAAATTTTATTAATAAAATTGCCGGCTTTGACCACAAAAGTCTAATAACCATAAAAAATCAAACTTCCACACTTTGGCTTTGACCACTTTACTAGTGTTGCCGAGTCATCAATATTTCAGTTTCCTGTTTTCAGAGTATTATTTAATAAACCAAGTGACGCCTATATATTGTCTACTTCGTTGCTCCTCGCCAACTCTGTTCTTTCTATTCTTACACCCTTCTCTGCAAACATGTTGCGGTTGCCTTATGCTATTGTTTTCCTTTTGACTGCAGCATTTGTGGTGTTATGCTCATGTGGTTGCAATGAAGAAGAAAGGCAAGCTCTTCTAAAGATCAAAGGAAGCTTCAAAGATCCTTCAAGCCTTTCATCTTGGGAAGGAACTAATTGTTGCCAATGGAAAGGTGTAGGTTGCAATAATCTTACAGGCCATGTTGTCAAGCTTGATCTCAGAAATCCTTGTTATCCCTTACAAGGAGATTTTCAACCAAATTGTAAGTTTTACGATCATGTCCTTGAAGCTCAACATGTTCACCCTTCTATATTGCAGCTTAAATATCTAACTTACTTAGATTTAAGTGGAAACAGATTTCATAATAGTTCAATACCATCGTCCATTCAAACGCTGCAGCATCTGCAATTCCTTTATCTCTCTGATAGTCAGTTTAGTGGTAGGATCCCATACAATCTTGGGAATCTCACTAAATTGCTCATTCTTGATTTGAGCTTCAATCATCATCTGTATGCGAATGACTTCTACTGGATTTCTCAACTTTCATCCCTCCAATACCTTTACATGAGTGATGTGAATCTTGATAAAGCACAAAATTTGTTGCAGTCACTCAACATGCTTCCTTCTTTGATAGAAATAGATTTGAGAAATTGTGGACTCGATAAATTGCACACCCATCAACATATTAGCACCACAAACCTTTCCAGACTGGAATACCTCAATCTAGCAGAAAATGGACTTCAGACTCCGTTTCTGGATGCTTTTCAAAATATGACTTCCATTGCAATCATTGAACTTTCTCACAACAACCTGAATTCCACTCCCTTCTGGTTGGAAACCTGTGCTAACCTCGTCAGTCTATTTCTTGATAGTAATGCTCTTTATGGCTCACTTCCATCTGCTTTGCAGAATCTGACTTCCCTGGTTTCTCTCGACCTTTCACAAAACAAGTTTGATTCTGTTCCGGGTTGGTTAGGTGAGTTAAGGGGTCTTCAATACCTCAATCTTTCAAGTAATGATGTCAATCATATTGAGGGATCTCTGGCATCTCTTCTGGGAAACTGTTGCCATCTTCAACAATTATATATGTCAAGAAACAAAATTCAAAGTGATGCACTTGGAAACCATATACATTTTGAATGCATTAGGCACGATTTAATGTACTTGGATTTAAGTTACAACGAATGTAATGGTCCTTTGCCAGCATGGTTGGGACAGCTTGAAAATCTAAGTTCATTGATTATGACTGACAGTAACTTGGTGGGATCACTTCCTTGTGCTATGATAACAAAACTTGTCAATCTGGAGAATTTGGTGCTTTCCAACAATAACTTCAATGGTTCTCTTCCTGACTGTATCGGAGAACTTGTCAGTTTAAAAATTTTAATTCTTTCTTCCAATCATTTTGATGGGGTCATTCCAAGAAGTTTAGTGCAACTTGTAAGCCTAACAGATATAGATCTTTCACGAAACTCTTTAAATGGTACCATTCCTCACAATATTGGTCAACTTCAAAATTTGTCGACCCTCTATCTTTTTGAAAATAAGTTACACGGAAACATTCCTTTCAGTCTTAGTCAGCTTCTAAACCTTCAGGACTTAGACATATCCCTAAATCATTTGGAGAATTTGGTGTCTGACATAAGATGGCCAAGGCAACTTGTCTACTTAAATCTCACGGATAATCGTATCAGTGGGTCACTTCCCCATGATATTTCTGATAGCTTGCCCAATGTCGGATACTTGCTTCTTGGAAACAACCTCATAAGTGGTCCTATTCCAAACTCATTGTGCAGAATAGGCTCCTTGTACAATCTTGACCTTTCAGGAAACATGTTAGTTGGTGAAATTCCTAACTGTTGGAGTGTTACTCAAAGACTCGGTGTCATAAATTTGGCATCCAACAAATTATCAGGTGTCATTCCTAGCTCTCTTGGTAATCTACCCACGTTGGCATGGTTACATTTGAACAATAACAGCCTTCATGGGGGCTTTCCATCATCTTTGAAAAATTTAAATCAACTTTTAATTTTGAATGTTGGAGAGAATGATTTGTCTGGGATTATCCCTTCATGGATGGGGAATATCTTTTCCTCGATGCAGATTCTAAGGCTACGGCAAAACAGGTTGAATGGAACAATTCCTTTACAATTATGCCAACTTTCTGCACTGCAAATTTTGGATCTTTCAAACAACAACTTGATGGGTCCAATCCCTCATTGCATAGGAAATCTCACAGGTATGGCCTCAAAAAAGAATATTTCTTTAAATCAACCTACTAGAACTGTTGAATGGTATGAACAAGACGTTAGAGTGGTCATGAAAGGAAGAGAACTTGAGTATACCAGAAATCTAAAACTTGTGGTACACTTGGACTTGTCAAATAACAATTTGATTGGATCTATTCCAGAAGGAATAACATCACTTCATGCATTGCATGGCCTAAATCTATCACACAATCGTTTGTCAGGACATATCCCCAAAAGAATTGGAGACATGAAATCACTAGAATCTCTTGACCTCTCTCTTGACCAACTTTCTGGTGCAATTTCAGAAAGCATAACTAGTTTAAGTTGGTTAAGCTACTTAAATTTGTCCTACAACAACCTTTCAGGACCAATCCCCCAAGGACCTCAATTATCAACCCTTGATGATCCTTCCATTTATGGTGGCAACCCATTTCTGTGTGGACCTCCACTGCCGAATAAGTGTTTTCATGATGATTTCCAGGGAAGCAATGAAGATGAAGAAAAAGATCACAAAGAGGATAAAGTAGAGAGACTGTGGTTTTACTCTGTCATTGCACTTGGCTATTTTACTGGATTTTGGGCTGTGACTGGAAGCTTATTGTTGAAGAGAAGTTGGAGACTTGCTTACTTTCAATATATTGATGAGTCAACACACAGGATAAATGTATCATTGACAATACATTTAGCAACTTTTAAGGAAAGATTAACAGGAATCGTGAATCGTGGTGCTGAGTGACACATAATGGTAATCTTTATGCATTTTGTCTCTTTTACTTTAAAATAATGATATTTGACATTATTTCTTGACAAACATTTGACACATCGAAGTATCGACCTGTGATTGGTGCAGGTAGAAAAGATTTAAAAAAATTGAAAATGACAATGACGTGGAAATGCAAGGACTGTCTCGGGATTCATTTTAGAGGCTTCATTTTGGGTTTCAAAAAAGAGAGCTTCATTTTGGCTTTCGGAGAGAATCCTAAAGAGAAAGTGCTTCCACCCACAAGCATCGTATGAGCAGAAGCGGCCGTTCACGGAGTTTGCACCATTCATCAGACTTCCACCGTTCACTGGAGCTTTGTCCACTATCGTTCTGCCGTTTCGAAGCACCAACAAATGTCGAAACTACCATTGACGTGGTTTTTGAAGGCTCCCACCGTTACTTTGGTCAATCCTTTGTTATTGTTCGGTGAGTTTGAGTTGTTTTTTAATTTTTTTTTTTACCATTTAGACATTATTGTGTTTTATGAGTCTTATTTTGACTTATTTTTTGGAATTTATTTGGTTTAATAGAGGTATTGTTACAATGGAGAAAGTTGGTAGACAGAAAGTTTGGTCAATGGATAGAACTTTCCTTTTAATACTTTAGTTTAGAAGGTGAGGGCATGCATTGATATCTAACCCTTTCTATATTTTGCTTTGCGAATTCACAAATGGTTTGGTTAAAAAATTAACCTGCAATACATAGTGAATACTTCAAGAGACTTGGCCGTAATTATGCATGATAATTTTTGACATAATAATAAACCTGTCTTTCATTGTAGATGAAATTTGTATGAGTTTTGTGAATACTGATCTATTTTGGAATTTCCAAAGTAATGGAGACAGGATTCAATGTGGGGCCTGTCAAAAATAATATCCCAACTATATCCACTACACCGCACCACTTCACGCTCCTCATTTATTGCTTTCTGTTTTTCTATTCTTTCCCATCTCTTATCTTTTATATATATATATATATATATATATATATATATATATATATATATATATATATATATATATATATATATATGTATGTAACCTTCTTTGCTATTATATACACATTCACTGTACAAAGAACAATACACTTACATATATCAGAATTCTCTTCTTCTCCTTCTAGCTGTTCTCTTTCTTTTCTGGATGCATCATGAATTCCTCTACGAAGTCCGCACACATACCATTAGTTATTGTGAAGTTATCTCTGTGATGGTATCAGAGCTCTTCATTTGAAGAGCTTTGTTGCGCCTTACACTCTATCATCTTCTCTGTCTTTCGTCTTGTCAGATTCTTGAAGATCTTTTACTTTCTTTTTCGGTTCTTTCGCCATGAGTGACAAGAACAACACAGCGAAAGCCCAGCAAAAGCCCAGCTACGTGAATGATGAGAACAATCATCCTTCAAGCTTCCTATACCTTCATCCCAACGAAAGCCCAGCCACATCTCTGGTTTCTCCTCTTCTTGATTCCAATAATTACCATGCTTGGAGTAAATCTGTGACCACTGCGTTAAGTGCCAAGAATAAAGCACAATTCATCGATGGAACTGCTAAAGAACCATCCAGAGAAGACCTATCGCACAATGCTTGGAAGCGATGCAACAACATGGTGGTCTCTTGGTTGGTTCACTCCATTTCTCCAGAGATTAGGCACAACATTCTTTGGATGGATGATGCCCAAGCCATTTGGAATGATCTCAAATCTAGGTTTTTTCAGGGGGATCTGTTGCGCATCTCAAAGCTGCAGAAAGAAGCTTCTTCTCTCAAACAGGGCGACCAAACTATCACTGAATTCTACACAAAATTACGCATTATATGGGACGAATTGGATAATTTCAGACTTGACCCGATCTGCACCTGCGTTGTCAAATGCTCCTGCAAAATGCTCTCCATCATTTCACAAAGAAAACATGAGGACCGAGCCTTGCAATTTCTGAGAGGTTTGAACGAACAGTATGGTAACATTCAATCTAATGTCCTCCTAATGGATCCCATACCTTCTGTTTCCAAAATTTTCTCCTATGTCATGCAATAAGAAAGACAATTAGTGAATAATAATTTTCTGAATCATTTGGAATCTAACAATATCACTACCACTATAAGCACTGTCACCTGTTCTTTTTGCGGCAAGACTGACCACACTGAAAATGTCTGTTTCAAGAAGCACGGTTTTCCTGCGAAACCTTCATCCAACAAAAAATCTTGTCCCCACTGTGGCAAAACCGATCATATTGTTGATATGTGTTACAAGAAGCATGGGTTCCCACCTGGTCACAAGTTTTACAATGGTAAAAGTCTCCTTTCAAGAAATCAAGAACCTGCCAATGATAATCAAGGAGAAACACTTGACCATGAAATGCGACTCATGAAACAACAATACCAAGCTCTTCTGGCTCTCCTCAGTCCTAACACTGATGCTGCTATCGTTTCCAATCCTCAAATTGGCTCCTTAATTTCTAGTTCCTCAGATTCAGGTAAAACGCTTCTGCATTTTAATACCGTTGGTGATTCAGGTACCATAAGATGGATATTGGACTCTGACGCCACTGACCATGTTGTTTCCTCTCTTAAACATCTCAATTCTTATGATCAAATTAAACCTGTGAAAATTAATCTTCCTAATGGCATCACTACACAAGCTATACATAAAGGAGTTATCCAACTCTGTGATAAAATTTGTCTTAAAGATGTTCTTTACATTCCAGAATTTTGTTATAATTTGATCTCTATATCTAAATTGGTTCTACATAATGGTGTTCATGTAATTTTTACTGGTTCCACATGTTTTATCCAGGACTCAACAACACATCACAAGATTGGTTTAGTTGAATCTCACGCTGGCCTATATGTTTTTCATGGACCCAACCTCACTGTTGCTGCCTCTATACATGCTACCAGTGCACACAACACACACACTGCTGATAGAAATAATATTTGGCACAACCGCTTAGGCCACTTATCTAATAAACATTTAGATATTCTTAAACAGAAATATCCTTGCATAAGTTCTCGGACAGACAAATGTAATGCCTGCCGCACTGCTAAGCAAAAGAAATTGCCTTTTACTTCAAACAATTTTGTTGCTTCTCATGCCTTTGATATCATACATGTTGATATTTGGGGACCTTGTCCCACTGCATCCCTACATTCTCATAGATACTTTCTCACTATTGTTGATGACCATACTAGATATACTTGGGTTCATTTGATGCATGCTAAATCTGAAACTCGCAATCATCTTTTGCATTTCATATCACATGTCAAAAATCAATTCCAAACAATTATTAAAGTCATCAGGTCTGATAATGGGCCAGAGTTTGCCATGCATGATTACTTTAACTCTCAAGGGATTATTCACCAAACTTCATGTAATGAAACACCCCAACAAAACGGTATTGTTGAAAGAAAACATCAACACCTTTTAAATGTTACTAGGGCCTTGCTTTTTCACTCAAAACTTCCTAATCAATTTTGGACATATGCCCTTAACTATGCAACTCTTCTTATCAACATTATGCCCACTCCTCTTCTTAATAACAACTCCCCACATGACAAACTCTTTCATAAAGATTTTGATATTTCTAGACTTAGGGTGTTCGGATGCCTTTGTTATATTAGCACCCTTCAAGCTCACAGAAAAAAAACTTGACCCAAGGGCTACCCCAAGCATCTTCCTTGGTTTACATCCTACAACAAAAGGATACATCACTTATAGACTTGACACCCATGACATACATATTTCTCGTAGTGTTATTTTTTGTGAAAATGAATTTCCCAATACCCCTCCTCCTTCCCCTTCAAACTCCACTTTACCCTTGCCTCTCTATCATTTTGATACTTTTCATGACCTACATCAAACCTATCATCCTATTCCCTCTACTACTCCTGGCACTCATACCGACACCAGCATTACCTCCCCTAGGAGATCCACTAGACACAGGAAAACACCTGCATATTTAAAAGATTTTCAAATAGCTTCCTATAGTAACTTTACTACTAAATATCCTATTGAGCATGTTCTTAGTTTTGACAGGTTGTCTCCAACATATAAAGGTTTTATATCCTCTATTGATTCAACACATGATCCTATTGACTACAAAGAAGCCATTCAATATGAACATTGGCGTGCTGCTATGAGGGCAAAAATTACTGTTCTTGAACAGAATAGGAAGTTATCTTTGTGAGGGACTGATGACCCTTGTCATTTTCGTGTCGTTTATGATTATTTATGATCAAATTATGATCTGGAATGATCTGAAATTTTACTCGCTTTTACTTTACATATACTATAGTTTGAATCTTTTCGTTCCGCTAATCCAAGTTCTATGGATTCACAATTTTCCCAGCTAATACATAACCTGGCTGATTTACAGGACTTGAAACAGTATCCTAGCCTCCAGATTGAGGTTGAGGCTGCAGTTGTTGATTCACTTGAAAGAATGAGGGACGAAAGCAAAAGAGCAACACTGCAACTAGTTGATATGGAATGTGACTACCTGACTTGACTGTTGATTTCTTTCGGAAGCTTCCTCAAGATGTTGATAAGGGTGGCAATCCCACACATTCAATTTTTGATAGATATAATGATTCATATCTAAGGCGAATTGGTAAGTTTTATTCTTTGCATTCTCACTTGTTATATTACTGCTTTGTAATTGTAGTTTGATGTGTATGTTTCATTACGTTTGAAATGGACCACTAACTCACTTATAAACAAGAACAACGATTTTGTCGTATGTCAATATAGTCTGTGCTACACTGAGGCATTCAATTCTGAAGTCCATTGTCTATTGTCAAGTGCGGGAGGCAAAATGAAGTTTACTTTATCACTTTTTCACATACCTAGGCAAAATGGAGGTAAGAAAAAATGTTTTCTATTTCGGTGTTAGAGCCCGAGACCGAACCCCTCTGGACCAGCTTCCGACCGTCTGACCTGTTTGCCTTCACGATGTCTTTTGAAGATCAACCGGGAGGTCCTGCAAAGAGAACACTCCGACGCCCAGGTCAGATAATAGATCAGTTAGCTAGGCCAATTTAGATTAGATTCAAGATTACTTTACCTGTCCTGCTATTCCTATTTATAGACTGCGCATTCGTAACTGACCATTAATTTCATTGATTTGCTACACCTTCCGTTACATCTCCATCAAGGCCCATCAATGCTCCTACAACCCCACTTCCACCCGTCCCACACCGTTCGGCCCTTGGTTGCCCTCATTCCCCAAAACTTGGCCAGTCGGCCCGACCGAACTCCCTCCACTGCGCTTGGTCCGACCGGCCCGACCGACCCCTCTCCACTACACAAGCCCCCCAAGCCCCGAGCGTCTTCAACTAGCGAAGGGGTTTAAACTCTCAAAATGGTTTTGGGCAACGAAACGTCTCGTTATCATAGCCATTCGATCCTGCCTTTAGCAACGGCCATGATCCTCTCCCCCATCAATCACATTTGTTCATCGAAGAGTCACAAGTTTTTCTCCGTTGGATCTGCCATCGATGGACGGCTGAGATGCTTTCTTGAAGCCCTCTTTTTCGGCTATAAAAGGTGGAGGGCCCCTCCCTCATTCTCGCACTCTCTTCCCTCTACTCTCCAATTCCCGCTCCCATTCTGCTCTCTTCCCGTTCTTCTGTTTCCTTCCTTCAGTTGCTCAGGTAAATGTCTTCGTCGTCGTGGTCTTCCGATGAGTTCGAAAATGAAGGTCGGGGGTACGCTGATGATGCGGTTGCGTCGACCTCTTCTCCCTCTTCGTCGTCTACCTCGTCCGGTCGCCCCGTTCGGGTGGAGGCTCCCGCCGACGATGTCGAATTCAACGTTGACAACTCCCTGGAGTGGACCGGCGTGGCTCCTCCTCCTGCCATCTCAGGTTACGACTGGGCTCCCCATGAAGCCCGGGGTGACCCTTCCTACTTCATTTCTACCTCTTCCATCATTCGTTTGCTCGAATCGGTGGATCTCATGTCCAATCTCCGTCGAGATGCGGCTGACATATCCTTGGTGGTATGTCGTTCTAACGAGCGGGTGTGCCACGGTCGGGAAGGGTATGCCCTGGACTTCTTTTACGCCTACCTAACCCTTTTTCGTGACCTGGGGGTGAGGCTTCCCTTTTCTGACTTTCAGTGCGGCGTGCTTCGCGAACTGAATATTTGCCCCACCCAGCTCCATCCGAACGGCTGGGCATGTATGCAGGCCTTTTCCGTCCTATGTACCGGTTTACTGTTAACCCCAACTCCAGCATCTTTCCTCTTCTTTTTCCGTGCTTTGCCCCATCCCAACAAGACTTGGGTCTCTCTGATCCCTGTAAAGGATAAACAGCTATTCGCCCCCTTCAACTCTTCTTATAAGGATTTCAAATCAAACTTCTTCAAGGTCGCCATACGCGAACCCGGCCGGTCCAAATACTTTTCCGAGGGCCGGCCTAAATTCCCCCTCTACTGGACCGAGCATCCCAAACAAGTCATTTCCTGGAAGAAGTCCGAAATGACCGACGACGAGTTGGAGGTGTTACGCCAAATCGATCAACTGCCCCGCAAGACCTCCTCTCGCAAACTCATCGAACTCATCGGATCTGATTCTGACACTCTACGTACTAGAGTGTTCGGTAAGTTTCTTTACATTTTGGAATTATCGACCGGTCATTATTAACTTGCTAAATTTGCGCTTTCCTTGCAGATTTCTTTGGTGGCATGGAGAAACATCAGGCTTTTGCCCGAGCTCTGGCCCGCAAGAACCAACGCAGCGGACATGTTACTGTTCCTTCCTCCTCAACCGCTGCCCCCTCCAGTTCTGCTTTACCCGCCCCCCTCACCGTTCCGAAGACTGATGAGTCCAAGCCGATCGTGATCTCCTCCGGACCGAGGACCAAAAGCAGAAAACGCCCTTCCCAAGAAAAGACACCTTCCCCACCCAAAAAGAAGAAACTCTCCAGCCGTCTTCTCACCGGTCTCCTTGACCCTAACATGCATGTGTCCGATCGCCTAGAGTTCAACCTTTCTCCCGAAGAGAGGGAACCCTTCAAAAAACTGACTCCCTCTGAAGCCTCCGACATGGCCTATGAATTTCTCTCCCGAGCTGGCATCTGTATGAACTATGCTGCTGGAACCACGAAGCCCCTCCTGGTGTCCGAACTCGAGATCTCCAACAACCAACTAACCAAAGCGAAGGAGGAGGTTTCCTCTCTCACCGAGCGTCTTGAGAAGGCCAACAAACTATTGGAGGACGAACGGGTCAAGGCCGCCGCGTCCCTTTTGGAATCTCAACAGGAAGCAAAGCGCCTCCAGGAATCGGTGGATTCCTTGACTCTCAGTCTTCAGTAATCCTCCAACCAACTCAAACAGTTAACCTCTGAGAGGGATGCCGCCATCGCCGACCGGGACAAGTCGCTGGCCGACTTTGCTGCCTTGGAGGACGAATTTTGTGAAGAGCGTCAGCGCGGGTTCGAGCAGGGAATCGCTCAATGCCACTACTTCTTCCAGTCACCCTTAGAACATGAAGGCTTCGACATTATGAAGATTTTGGTGGACGGGCAACTTGTTGATATTTCCTCCCAGCTTCCTGCCGAACCCGTTAGCGCACCCGATCAGGCGGTCCCGACCGATGCTCTCCAGGCCTCCCAACTTGCTCCCCCATCTGACAAAGCCACCAAGGATTAGTTGCTAGCTTCTTGTTTTTCTTTTGCCGCTTTGTGATTTGTACTTGCACATCGTTTGTACTGAACTTGTTACGTACTTTTGTCTTTACTTCGCAATTATTTCACGTCTGCAATTTACGATTATCATATGTCTGCGATTTGTGCTGTGTCGACCGACGTATTCATTTATTCCCGAACGCCTTCGTATTCATGTTTGACGGTCAATACCCAGAATAAGGGAGCGTTTTCCTAACTTTGTTTTCAAGGTTTAAGCTCCACCGAACGGGGAATTTAGTCTCATGATCCCCCTAGTTCTTCCCAGTCCAGGGAAGTTACTATCACCACCGAACGGGGAGAACGCCGGAACGTTCCTCCCCCTTCTTTCCTTCTCCATCGAACGGGAAGTCATTTTCCTGACTTTCCCTCATTCTTCTAAGTTAACGGAAGTCATTTTCCTGACTTCGTTGGGACGCCGGAGCGTTCCCCTTCCTTACACTTCCGAACGGGAAGAACGCCGGAACATTCCTCCTTCTTCCTTCCGCCTCCCCCGAACGGGAAGTCACTTTCTTGACTTTCCCTCATTCTTCTAAGTTAAAGGAAGTCATTTTCCTGACTTCGTTGGGATGCCGGAGCGTTCCCCTTCCTTACCCTACCGAACGGGAAGAACGCCGGAACGTTCCTCCTCCTTCCTTCCTCCTTCCCCGAACGGGAAGTCATTTTCCTGACTTTCCCTCATTCATCTAAGTTAAAGGAAGTCATTTTCCTGACTTCGTTGGGACGCCGGAGCGTTCCCCTTCCTCACACTACCGAACGGGAAGAATGCCGGAACATTCCTCCTCCTTCCTTCCGCCTCCCCCGAACAGGAAGTCACTTTCCTGACTTTCCCTCATTCTTCTAAGTTAAAGGAAGTCACTTTCCTGACTTCGTTGGGACGCCGGAGCGTTCCCCTTCCTTATACTACCAAACGGGAAGAACGCTGGAACGTTCCCTGACTTTGTTGGCACGCCGGAGCGTTCCCCTTCCTTACACTACCGAACGGGAGGAACGCTGGAACGTTCCTCCTCCTTCCTTCCTTCTCTACCGAACGGAAAAATTAGAATGAAATGCCTTGTATCATTCAACTTATGGCTTCATAAGTACAAGCTTTATTGCAGTTCAGAAAGAAAGATTTTAACTAAAGTACAACTTTAAATGAGATATATTCCATGTATTTGGAATTGGCTTCCCATCCAGATGCTCCAGTCGGTAAGCCCCATTATTCAAACCTTCACTTACTCTGAATGGCCCCTCCCAGCTGGCTGCCAGTTTTCCGTGAGTCTTCTCCCTCCGAGCTTCCCTGACCTTCCTCCAAACGAGATCACCCTCGACCAAATGCCTCGGTCGCACCTTAGTGTTGTACCTCCGCGCGACCAGCCTCTTTAGTGCCTCTGTCTGGACCGCTGCAGCTTCCCTTCTCTCTTGCAACACGTCCAGGTTTCCCCTCAGACCTTCTTCATTCGCCACTGGGTCATTCACCTGCCTTCTCAGTGTCTCCTCACCCACCTCGACCGGCATCATCGCGTCCGTCCCATAGGTCAGGTTAAATAGGGACTCTCCTGTTGCCTCGTGGGGAGAACATCGATACCCCCACAGGATCGACGGTAATTCATCAACCCAAGCACCCTTTGCCTCGCCTAATTACCTCTTCAACTCTTGTATGATTATTTTATTCGTTGCCTCCGCCTGCCCGTTCGTCTGGGGGTGCTCAACCGAACTGGTGATATGAGCTATGCCCCATTCCCGATAAAAAGCTTCCAACTTCTTATCTATAAACTGCCGACCGTTGTCCGTAATGAGCGTTTTGGGCAACCCGAACCGGCAAATGATCTTCCATACAAATTTTTGAACTTGGGCGGCAGAGATTTTTGACAAAGGTTCAGCCTCTACCCATTTTGTGAAGTAGTCCACTGCCACCAGCAAAAACCTCATCTGAGACCGCCCGGTCGGTAGTGGTCCGACAATGTCCATTCCCCACTGGGCGAATGGCCAAGGGGACATTATTCCTTGCAACCCCACCGCTGGACCATGGAAAACGTTCCCATGCTTTTGGCAGGCTCCACATTTCCGGACGAACGCCATGCAATCCTTCTCTAACGCCAGCCAGAAAAACCCTGCTCTTAGAACTCTTGCTCGTAGAGTTCGCCCACCTGTATGTCTCCCGCACACCCCTTCATGTAACTCCCTTATTACGTACTCTGCTTCGTTCTCCAGCAAACACTTTAATAGCGGAGTGACGTAACCCCTCCGGTACAGCTCATCACCTATCAATCAATACCGAGTGATCTTCTTGGCCTCCTCAGTACTTAAGGCTCCCCCATCATCCTGCCTCCGAATCAATTGTACTATCTCGTCCTTCCAGGTACTTTGTACTCCCCTGGTAGTAACGGCGCAGCATTCCACTGTCGGCTTGGTTACCAACTGTTTGATCACCGAAGACAATCCCCCTTTCGCGACTCCGCCGGCCAGTTTCGACAGTGTATCGGCACCGTTGTTTTCCGATCGGGGAACATGTCGCAATGTGAACTTTTTGAAGCTTGTGGCCAATTGCTAGGCCTTGTGAAAATATTGCAACAGGAGATCGTCCTTCACCTGGAAGTTCCCATTCATTTGTCCCTCGACCAGTTGGGAATCCGTCTGACACTCTAGCCGACCTACTGCTAGGTCCCTTGCCAACTCCATCCCGGCCAGTAAAGCCTCATATTCGGCTTGGTTGTTGCTAACCTTGAACTGGAACACCAACGATTGCTCAATCAGTATCCCGTTTGGCCCTTCCAAGACCACCCCCGCTCCTCCCCCCCTTCGGCTGGACGACCCATCAACCGAAAGTTTCCAACAGAATTCCCCCTCTTCAGGGAGTAGATCAACCGCAAAATCCGCCAGATGTTGACCCCGTACCGACCCCCTCGGCTCGTACCTCAACCTAAACTCCGATAGTTCTACCGACCACCCTATCATCCGTCCTGCCAAATCTGGTTTTCGTAAGATCTTGGCCATCGGGTAGTCCGTTCGTACCACGACTTGAAACCGTTGGAAGTATGGCCGTAACCGCCGAGCGGCGTAAATCAGGGACAGGGCCACCTTCTCCAATTGATGGTACCTTAACTCTGCCTCCTTCAAGCTTCTACTAACGAAATACACCAGCTTGAACTGAGGAACCTCCTGTATCAGGGCCGCGCTAATGGCCCCCTCCGAAGCTGCCAAGTAGATCTGCAATTCATGCCCATGTTCCGGCCGACCCATCACTGGAGGCTGGGAAAGAACCCCCTTTATCCGTTTGAAGGCCTCCTCACTCTCTTCATCCCAACATTCCTGCGCGGTCTTCTTCATGGCCTTGACAATCGGTTTCGCCCGTCCGGCCAAATGAGGGATGAACCGTGACAACGACGTTAGCCGCCCCACCAGCCTCTGAACTTCCTTCACCGTTTGGGGGCTTCTCATTTCCAACACCGCCTTACACTTGTCAGGGTTTGCCTCAATTCCCCGTGCGGTCAACATGAAACCCAGGAATTTCCCCGCCCTCACTCCAAAGGTACACTTAGCGGGATTGAGGCGCATATCAAACTTTCGAAGCTGCCCCATAACCTCCTTTAAATCCACTAGATGTTCCTTAACCGACCGGCTCCTCACCACCATATCATCAACATATACCTCCATGCATCTTCCTATTTGCCCTTGGAAGACCTTGTCCATTAGCCTTTGGTATGTAGCCCCTACGTTCTTCAAACCGAACGGCATGACCTCGTAGCAAAAAGTTCCTCGCTCGGTAATGAAAGCGGTCTTGTCGCTGTCCGGACGATACATAGGTATCTGATTATACCCTGAATAGGCGTCCAGAAAACTCATTACCTCATACCCGGACACCCCGTCTACCAACGCGTCAATGTTCGGTAGGGGGTACGTATCCTTCGGGCAGGCCTTGTTTAAATCCGTGAAGTCAATGCACATCCTCCACTTGCCACTGGACTTTTTTACCATGACTACGTTGGCTAGCCAAGTAGTGTACTTGACTTCTCTTATGAACCCGGCCTCAATCAACTTCCCCACCTCTTCACCTACCGCCCTTCTCTTCTCCACACCTAGCCTCCTCTTTTTCTGAGATACCGGTCGGGCATCTCGAAACACAGACAACCTATGCGAAATAACGTCAGGATGGATGCCTGGCATGTCCGATGCAGCCCAGGCGAACAAATCCTTATTCTCCACCAACACACCCTCCAACCTTTGCCTTTCACCATCCTGAAGATCCTTGCCGACCATTGTCACCCGGTCCTCGCCTCCTAGGAGACATGGCTGGATTTCCCCCATCGGTTCCACCCGGTCGGCGGTGTCTTCCCTTGGGTCCAACTCAGCAGCCGATGTTGCCGGACGGGTTTCGCACACCTTATGCCTTGGGGGTTGCACCTTTAATCCCGCCGCGTAACACTCCCTTGCTACCCTCTGGTCGGCTTTAACCGTCCGGATCGTACCATCATTTGCGGGATACTTCATCGTCAAGTGAGGGGTGGACACTATTGCTCCAAACGCATTAAGACAAGGCCGTCCCAACAGCACGTTGTATGAAGTTTCCGCCTCCACCAACAGGAAACGCACCTTCAACTCCTTCGCCCCCACCTCTGCCCCAAAGCACACCGTTAAGTCCACATATCCCCTTGTATCAACCCGTTCTCCTGCGAATCCCAAGATTTGCTCGTTAAAAGGAATTATTGATTCGTCCGGTATGTCCATCTGCTGAAAAGTTTTCCAGTACAGGATGTTGGCCGAACTTCCCTGATCAATTAGCACCTTTCCCACGCTATACCGAGCGATGATAGCCGTTATGACCATGGGGTCATCCTGGTCCAGGTCTGGTGCATGGAAATCCTCGTCTGAAAACGTTATGGACGGCATGGTCTTTCTACCGATCCCCACCTTATTCACACTATGCAAGTTTCTCAAATGCCGCTTTCGGGCGACTGAGGACGCCCCTCCTCCAGCAAAACCGCCCGATATGGTATTTATCACCCCCTCTCAGAGGCCTTTCTCCACTTCCACCGCCCTCCGTTCGTTCAGCAGTCGGCTGAACCCTCTGCCCGATCGGTAGTCTACCTCCGTGCCTTCCCGGGGTCTCCCTCGGATTAGGATTCTCCCTTCGAACAAACTCCCTCAGGTGCCCTGCTTGTACCATGCTCTCCAGCTTATCTCTCAACGCGACACAATCCTCCGTAGAATGCCCCATGTTCTGATGGTATCGGCAATGTTTACTTTCATCCGCTCCCCGTGGGGTCGGGTTCCGTGCCACCGTCAGCAGATTAGCCCTCAAGGCTTCCTCCAAGACTCTCACCCTCGGGGCACTTAATGGAGTGTGATGGAAGTATTGTTGCGCTCTTTGTACTTCTGCCCCTCGTTTCATTGTCATCCTATGTTCCCCTCCGACCGGCCGTTTTTCTCCTCTTCTGTCTCGCCCTGACTTCTCTCTCGCTACCCCCTCTTCCCCCTAGTCACTGCGGTACGACCTCCCCTCCTCTATTCGTATAAACCCAGCCAACTTATGCTGCAGTTCACCCATGGACTGGGGTTCCTCCTCGTACAGATAATCCACAAAGGGTCCTGGTGTCAACGCTGTCGTGAGCGCACTTACTATCAGTCGTTGGTCTACGTTCCTCACTTGCCGAGCGGTTCGGTTGAAGCGTTCCATGAACCCTTTCAATGACTCTTCACGCCCTTGCTTCATCCTGACAAGGGCTGTATAAGTCAAGCCTCGCGAACGGTTTGAAGCATACTGCTGGCTAAACAACTGCCTCAAAGTAACAAATCCATCAATGCTCCGCGGTGGCAATGAATGAAACCAATCCAAAGCTTCATCCCTTAAGGATAAAGAGAAGACCCTGCACCAGACCAGCTCGTCGGATGAATAGACTGCCATAGCATCTACGAACGATCGTAGGGGCTTCACCGGATCCGACGTACCTCCATACTTCTCAACCCATGGGAAAACCTTATTTTCCGGCATTACTGCCCCCATAACATTATTAGTAAACGGATGCAGCCCTTCAGCCTGATCAAACTGGTCCTCACCCTCCAGAACTTCTTCGAATTGTTGATTCTGCCCCACAAACTCCCTATGCGTCTCCGGGTTCTCCTGGTCGCGCCCTATATTCTCCTCCCCCGTTCCTCTTCCCCTTCCCCGAACGTCCCTTCCCCTTCCCCTCCCGCTCAACCCCTCTCCTCTTCCGATCCCTCTTCCGTTCGGCCCATCCCCCCG
>NC_028358.1:9605719-9640074 GCF_000741045.1 Vigna radiata var. radiata
CCTCCTCATCCCCAGAATGGATTGTCTGCACATTCACTGATTGCACCGAGGGTCCCCCTACCCCGTTCTCTCGCTCCGCTCGCAGAGCCGCTATCTCCGCCCTCATCTCCTACATCTGCCTCTGCATCTCTTGTAGAACCTGCAACTGTAACTGCTCAGCCATTGTGTTCGTTTCTGGGTAAATCACAATTTCGGGCCCCACGGTGGGCGCCAAATGTTTCGGTGTTAGAGCCCGAGATCGAACCGACCGTCTAGACCAGCTTCCGACCGTCTGACCTGTTTGCCTTCACGATGTCTTTTGAAGATCAACCGGGAGGTCCTGCAAAGAGAACACTCCGACGCCCAAGTCAGATGATAGATCAGTTAGCTAGGCCAATTTTTATTAGATTCAAGATTATTTTACTTGTCCTGCTATTCCTATTTATAGACTGCGCATTCATAACTGACCATTAATTTCATTGATTTGCTACACCTTCCGTTACATCTCCATCAAGGCCCATCAATGCTCCTACAACCTCACTTCCACCCGTCCCACACCGTTCGGCCCTAGGTTGCCCTCATTCCCCAAAACTTTGCCAGTCGGCCCGACCGAACTCCCTCCACTACGCTTGGTCCGACCGGCCCGACCGACCCCTCTCCACTACATTTTCCTTCCGAAGTTTGAGTTACTATTCTCTTTTAATCTTGATTTTTTCCGAATATAATGATCTATATTTATTCTTGTTTAAAAAATATGTGCATTTATCATTTAATTTTAATCATTCAAGCAGATCGGATGGGCAATGTTTAGAGTTCTTATTTCGTACGATAGTCAATAGTTCTCACCAATGGTTACGTGATCATTGAATTTTAATTTTGATCACTTAAGGTGTTTATTTGATTTCTTGATAAAGAGTTGTCATTTGATACAATATATATTGGCCTTTATTTCATTTGGCTTTGATATTGGCTAAATAAATTTAAGTATTGACGGTTTGCACAATTCGTTTTGGCAGACCAAGCGTTTGTCTCCTCCTTGCTGAATGAGGATCCTGCAATTATGGAACGACATAGTGCTCTTGCAAAGAGACTAGAGTTGTACCGGAGTGCACAGGCTGAAATAGATGCAGTTGTTTGGTCCAAGTAGATATATATATGTTCATCACGTTTGTACGAAAGCTAGAGTTATTGGTATTGCTATTTCCAGTTCAATATTCATTTTTTTATTGTCATCTTTCAATCATTTGATTTAGGTCTTGCAATCATTTGATCATTGTATTGTGATCATGCAATCATTTGACTTATTTCTTGATCACTATTTATGATCTTTCAATCATTTGACTTAGATCTAACTTGGTTTGGATGAAGAAATTCTTGAAATGTCATTTAAATAATTATTAATTTAGTATAATCTTGGTTTATTATTTATTCAATTTAAATTATACCCATTAAATAAAGAAAACAGAATAGTACATGCTCCATAAATTTTCCTTGCAATCTTAGATAGATGAGACGATGATATGAAAAAGGAGAAAATTGTTTTTTTTTTTGGGTTATATATGGTGATTATAAATCTTTCATTATAAAATGTTTTTATTCAAAGTTTCAGTTACATTTCTCTTTTAATGTTCATTTTTTTCGAATATGTCTGTATATTTATTATTATTTAAAAAATCATGTGCATTTATCATTTAATTTTAATCATTCGAGCAAGACCAGATGGACAAGGTTTAAAGTGCAATACTGAAAACATAATGAGATAGTATTTGTGCGTATAATTATAAATGAAAATGATGACAAGTTACAAAGCCACAAGCAAGCAGGAATGGGAATGTGAGATATATTTAGCAGTTGTAACAGTTTTGACACAAATAAATGAATATAATCTAAGTGGTGGTGGTATACTGATAAAGGCGGAACTTCAAGGGAAAAAAGAAAGGCTACATTGAAAGAAATTATCACTTATATTATGGAACACTAGTTGACGAGAAATAAGATCTACTATGAAAAATTTATAATAATGTTTTAAGTTATAGAAATAAAATAATGTTGTAATCATAATTTATTTATTTAATTGCGGATGGATAAATTATATTTAAAGTTTATCTAATAAAAATAATGTATAATTAATCTTTGAAATAATGATAATCTTCTGTTTGAAATTTTGAAAACAATGTTTTAGTATTAGATTTGAAGACTATTATTTAATGAAGATTTTGATGCTTTTGACTTTTGATACAACATTAGGTATTTTATTCCTTTTGTGTGTATTATTTTTTTTTTCTAAGGAGGAAGTGCAACAGGTTAGGGAACAGTTTTAGAATGTATTTATTAGGTGTGTATGTACATATTTTTCTTTAGAAATGTATTTCTTACATTTATTGATAACAAAATTTGAGATTCCTATACTTTACTGTCCATTTGAATATGTTCTAGCATTTTAAAGATAACAATGATCATTTTGTGTTATTTTCTGTGTTGATTACCATAGGTTTGAATACAAGAATGAACATTTTTTGTCTTAGACATTTGTACTGCAGTCCCCACCAAATGTGGATGTCATTATGTATCTTAAATGTGGTATATACATGGTTGTATGTACATTAAATGTTGAAAAAAAATTTGTTCATTTAGAATGTTGGATGGATTCTCAATTGGTGGTCGGTCACATGAAGGGGACCTTCCGAGTCAAGGATAATCAGCTGTTGTGATATTTCCATGAAGCTAGCAGCCTGCTTATGGACTTTTCCACTTTTAACATTGTTCACGTACCTAGGGAACAAAATTTCAGAGCGGATCTTCTGCCCAAACTGATGCACGCCAAAGAAAAGGCACAATTGCCTTCAGTCATCAAGATGACGCTTGACAAACCGGTGGTGGAAGCCTTTACGACTAACGTCGTAGCACCTAAAGACGACTGACGACAGAACGTACGCATATTAATGACGAAACAAGAACAGGGAGAAAAGACGAGGAAGCCGAGTATATCTTGCGAGAGCTTCACCACGGTGTATGTGGCTTACATTCCGGAAAATGCACACTCAAGGCCCAAATATTGCGAGCAGGATATTACTGGGCGAGAATCGATTGTGATAGTGAAGCGTTCATCAAAAAGTGCTTCTTCTGCCAAGCGCACGGTAATGATCTCTGAATCCCTCCTGAGGAACTACATGGTCTTATCTCTCCATGGCCATTCGCACAATGGGGAATGGATATAGTTGGACCTTTGCCTACCGGTAGAGCACAGTGCAAGTTCCTTCTGGTGGCGATCAATTATTTCACGAAGTGGATCGAAGCCGAAGTATTAGCGGTCATAAGCGCTCAACGCGTGCAGAAATTCATCTAGCATTTGATATGTTGGTTCAGCCTACCTCAAAAAATCACCACTCACAATGGTTGGCATTTCTTCGAGAAGAAATTAGAGGATTTCCTTGAAAGTTTGGGAATCAAGTATGTCACCAGCTCGGTAGAACATCCCCAAATGAATGGATAGGCTGAAGCTGCCAACAAGGTTGTAATAACAGAGTTAAAGAAACAGCTCGGTGAAGGATTATGGGTAGACGAGCTGCCTGAGGTACTATGGGCGTATAGGTGCACTCAGCACGGATCCACCGGAGAGACTCCTTTCAACCTAACATATGGTACAGAAGCGATGCTTCCAAATGAGGTAGGAGAACCATCCTTAAGACGAAGCATATGCGATATGAACCTGAATGTCGAACAGTTACAGATGAACCTCGACACCCTACTCGAGCGTCGGGAAGTTGCCTCAATCCGAGTGATGGCCCAGAAATGACTGCTTTCTCGGTGATACAACACCAAGATCAAACCCAGAAACTTTAGGAGAGCTCATGGAAAGTTGACACACAATTGGGAAGGACCCTTCCGCATCTCGGAGGACTTGGTGAATGGAGTTTATCGCCTCAAGCTCCTTAATGGACAAGCTATCCCAAATACCTGGAATGCTACGCATCTCAAATTTTACTGTAGTTGAATAGTCTTTGCATAACTATTGTTCAAATATTGTTCCTTTACTTACAATACTTTTAAACTTTACATTACTTATTTTAATCTTGAGATAAACGCGAACAAAATATTTTTCAGTCTACACAACTTGCAAGCTATTGTGTATGCTTTTATTTATCAACCATGCAGATAATCGTATTTTCCATCCCGAACACGTCAGAAAGCGTCCAATCAAGTGATACATTCCCTAGGGTCATTGAGAGCCCGAACTCGTCAAAAGCTTCCAATCGAGGGATACATTCCCTAGGGTCATTGAGTGCCCGAACGCATAAAAAGTGTCCAATCAAGGGATACATTCCCTAGGGTCATTGAGTGCCCGGACGCATCAAAAGCGTCCAATCAAGGGATACATTACCTAGGGTCATTGAATTCCCGAACGCGTCAAGCGCGTCCAATCAAGGGATACATTCCCTAGGGTCATTGAGTGCCCGAACGCGTCAAGAGCATCCAATTAAGGGATACATTCCCTTACGGTCATTAAATGCCCGAACGTAAGGGAGAGCACCCCCTTTTTGGGTCATGAACACACAAGTGTGTCCAATTCAGGGGACCACCTCCTCGTCTAAGACATGTTTAAACCTAGCATCAAATTAACATGGGAAAAAGTCCTAAAACGAACTCCCAATAGCGCGATCTAGGTCAAAACTCAAAAAAGGTTCACAAACATTTAACATCATGCAAATATCATGAGGGGTATCCCATACAAAGGTTATTAGTATGGTGAGTACGAAGTTTGTCAAAACAAAAAGTAAAAGGCATATACAAATGTCAAATGTTCAAACAATTTAAACCATCCTAGCTAATATTCACTATGACGACATCAGTGGTAGAAGGAGTTGCAGGATTTTCCTTTCCCATTTCACCAGAAACAGCTGCCACTATGATAATCCCACATTCATTCCCCATTTCGGCGGGCTCATCATCAAGAAAGGTACCTGCAGGAATATCCCCTAACGGCACCAGCTGACCCTGGTAAACGTCTTTCCTTGGATCAAACTTGACCCCGTCGGTGGATACGTTAAGAAGATGAGACACCTGTCTCAGGGCCTTCTTGAAACCCCGGGTATGCTCTAGGATGATAGCTTCTCCCATCTCCTCTTTCAACTTTTGGTCCTTGGCAACAGTCCAACGCATGGTGTCCGTCTCTTCTATTAGCGCAACTACGATTTCTTTCTGCTCGAGATTCTCTCTCTTCAAGCCCTCCAGGTCAGCGACAAGTTGATCCCGAGTCTTCTTCTCTTCAACACAGGCTCTTCGCAGATTTTCCATTATCGAGCGACCCTCAACTATCATCTTGTCAGCGTTTTTTTGCTTTTGGTCATAGTGAGAGTGAACAACAGTAACCTCGTTCAATTGCTCTTTTACCTGTTCCCGTTCGACTCTCAAATTACCCCTATTGAAGGCATAGGCCAGGGTCCAGGCAGCTGTAGCCGTATAGCAGGCAAGTTCCAAGCAAGTCTATGCCATCTTCTGCTTAAACGTACCCTCGATGACTTTCATCTCGGCTTCGTCAAAATTAAAGTTGATATTGTGGCCAAGGTTTAAAGCCGGATCCCACATTCCGCTGGGTATGGCATGATCGGCTTGCAGATCAACCTGCCCTTCGAAGTCTCTACCTTTTTTATAAGCCTTCGGGTCTTCTATGGACTGAACAACCTTGTGTTTCCTCACAAAGACTACCTCGGGTGAGGGTGGTTGCTCGGCATGATCCAAACGGTAGTATTCTCAGTAGTGGGTGTTGGAACAGAGGCACCACTCAATCCACCACGCGAAGTTCCCCACTGATTTTTCTTTGTCAAGAAGACTGAACCAATCACTAGTAGATTTCTTCCCAATAATAGCTGTAGACGACAAGCAATACCAAAACTCAATCACAATCAAACAAAGATTGAAGAAATAAGTAAAAGAACATACCAAACACCCTTGAATTAACATCATCGTGCTCAAGATAGTTGAAGATCTTCCAAGAAGAAAAGGGGCGGGGCGACGCGTTCAGAACATTCAAAGCTTCTAGTTCATCAGTGGTAATTTTATCCTTCGACCAAGAGGTGAATTTGAGAGGGTCCTAGGTCCAATATAAGGGAAACCTAGGACTATCGTCATCATTAAAGAAAAAAGGGCGACCTGACTCGGTAATGGTTACCCTAAAGAATTGATTTTTAAACCCTTTGAAAGACTGGGAGTACAATTCCAGGATAGCATTCCCAGGTTCAAAACTTAAGGAAACCGAACCTCTCTTAGCAATGGGTCAGGCTCTAAAGAAATGAAGAAACAGGGTCGCCGTCGGCCTAAGAGCTAAAGCTTGGCACATGACGGCAAATGCCTGGATGTAACCTCAATTGTTTGGGTGCAATTGAGAAGGGGCAACATTTAAAGTTTTTAAGATATCTATCTGAAACACACTAAGGGAAACCTTACGTACATATCGTAAAACAAGCAAGAGTAGGCGTAAAAGAAATCATCCCCAGGGTTTTCTTTGGAAAACCCTTTCATCTTCTCTACAGGCAGACAATCTTAGGTAGGAATTGTAACCTAAAGTTTGAATTATACAACTGTTATCCATCCAATTTTGTAGAATAGGTTTGCTAGTGAAAAGACAGGGAAAATCTCTTACATCGCGTGAAGCCCATTCATAGCCACTAACATTGGGTGTCAACGGAGAAGTGTCTTCAGCGGCGACATTGTCGTAAAGAAAAGTGCTCTCACCACTGAGAACGATGGTAATTTCACGAAGGACTCCGGCGGAGGAAGTTTCTGGCGCCTCCGCACTGCTATCCCACCCCCTTTCTTCAATAGACGTTGAAGAACAATCTAAATTAACAAAAGGATCCATGTTACCTGATGGCAAGCGCGAGAGAGAAAGCTAGAGGAAGTGGGAAGAGAAGAAGTGGCACAGGAATGACAATTGAGTAAACCAAGGCTTTCAAAAATCCTTTCACATTAATGAGGGAAAGCTGATGTAACTACCAGCGATTCACACCGTAGGATCAAAAAGATCCTACGGTCTTACTTTCAGGACTCTGAACTGCCCTAAAGGCAGGAAAATCCAAATGATTACATAGAAATGAAGCGATGTCACGAAACGGTGCGCAACAAGCGCCTCTCACGATGAATGGCACTTTAAAGTCCTATAGTTAACCTAACCATACAAGTCGAACGGTTAACTTGGACTTGGGGGACATTATGTATAGTATGATATCTAGGGTCGATCGGTCTATCTACTGTAGCAGCGTTGGTCAAGCAGATCAAACCAAGTTAAATGACATTGGGCCACACATAATTGGGCCGACATTTAAGTTATTGGGCCAATAGCCCTGTAGAAGATAAAATAATCAAGGATATCTGATTAAAGATATTGATAAAGCAGGCTATAAATAACCAACCAGATTTTTAGGTAAGTTTGTTGATATTTTCTTCTGTTTATATTTTATTGGGCTTATGTCAGTTTAAGGTCCATGAGACAAATTATTAATAGAGAGCCAAGGGTCACAAGCCGGGTATGCTTTACTCACAATCCATTACTCTGAAAATACTCTACAGTGATAACAAAATCACTCAAATTTCAATTGTGAGCCGAGGCTCTTCAATACACACCTAACTTGGACGTCGGAGTGCCTTTTGCAGGTACATCCCCCATCTGTTGGTGAAGAAGAACGATCGGTATAATTCGAATGAGCACGAGCGCCCCGTTGAAGAACAAGCAAGCGGTCCAAATTGTAGGAAAGCAAACGGCGTACGCAACCAAAGGAGACAAAGACACGTCAGTCAGGTTAGTCTCTCGGTCTCACAAAATATCTACCAAAACAGAAATTATTTTATATCAGTTATAATTATAACTTATATTAAAAAGCTTTTTTTATTATTATAAAATGTCATGGCATAACTTTTTACTTTCTATATTGTATAGTTAGAAGAGTATTAACTCATTTGTAATTCCTTCAATTCTATTATACTTGATAGATTTCAACTAGTATAAAAATTATAGTTATAAAAAATTATTTTTATAATATTGATACAGTGAATCTTTAGCTTAAAAAAATACATGATAATTCTAATAATGATTATTATAATGTACTATGATTATATAAATTTTAACAAAATAGTATTATATTAAAAATAAAATTTAAAATTTAAACTATATCTACAAATTCATAAATATTAACGTTTAATCATTCTGATAATCCCTATTTTCGTTGACTTTTTTCAATTAGGTCCCTCATTTTTTCTTTTTCTCAATTGGGTCCCTATTTTTGAAAAATTGAAGCAATTAGGTCACTGTCGTTAGTTCCGTACGAACACCCTTAAAAAGGGTGACACGTGTCAGCTCGTGATTTTTTTGAATTTTTTAAATATATTTTTAATTATTTTTATTTTTATTTTTTATTTTTTTTTTCTTTTAAAAATAAAAATTGTTACGTGTCAAGTTGACATTGTGCCACGTAGCAATGACAGTGTGAGGTGGCATTGACAGTGCCACGTGTCACTGTCAAATCACGTGTCGCTGCGTTTGTTTTAATTTGGTTCCCGTATTTTTATTTTGTTCCAATTTGGTTTTTGTATTTTTATTTTGTCTCAATTTAGTCCTAATTTTTTTAAAAATTTAAAAAAATTTGTTCCTTCCCAAATAAAATACTGTATGTACATTTTCCAAATTTTTGTCTTTAAATTTGTTTCTGTTAAGCAAATTATTAGTAATGATGTATTCCAAATCGAAATATTTAACTCTAGAAACTTTTTATGAATTGTTGAGGAAGTATTGAGACTATACTTGTGTAGATTACCTTCACAAAAATATTTATTATTGAGATGTTAACTTTTATAGGTTACTCATTCATATTATTTAGGTTAAATGATTTCTTTACTACTATATAAATAAAAATGTGTCATATGTTAGTTTGTAATTTTTTTATTTTTCTANTAAAAAATTTAATTTGTATAAATTTCTTTGTAAAGATTTATATACAAATAAAATTTTGTTTGAACTTCGAGAGAAACAAAATTGTTTAGTTTTTTAAAAAATTGGAATAAATTAAGACAAAATAAGAATACAGGCACCAAATTGAGACAAATTAAAAATATAGGGACCAAATTGAGACAAATCTAATGACACATGATACTATCAGTGTCACCTCACATTGTCATTGTCACGTGACTCAATGTCAACTTGACACGTGGCAATTTTTTTTTTAAATAAACAAAAAAATTAAAAATAAAAATAAAAATAATTAAAAATATATTTAAAAATAGGGATCCAATTGAGAAAAAGAAAAAATAAAGGACCTAATAAAAAAAAATCAATCACAAAAAATAAGGACTATCAGAATGATTAAACCAAATATTAAAGTATAAATAAGAGTTGAGTAAAATATTCATAAACTTTCAATTCACCTACCTAACCCGATACAATTATCCATTTTATTACTTAATTTTATTTATTTAATATTACACATTTATCTAATTCAATAAAATTGGATGCTCAAGTATATTAGGATTTATTGAGTTTGCATCGGATACAGTTTTCTTTTCGGTACCAGGAGTCGAGAAAAAGCCTTCATTTCAAGGTTGATTAACTTGTGATTTTGGTAGAATAATGATCTTTAAAAATTACAACATGAAAAACAAACGAAATAGAGCAAAATTAAATTGTATTTTTGAAATTTTCTAAGACGATGTTAACATTTTCTGTTTTTCGGACTTGTATAATGAAATTTCTTGTCATGATTAGATAATGTTTTAAAAATATATTTCAAAAACTAAGCGTAACTTGTACGTTAGAGAAAAAAGTATTATAAAAGAGGTGTTATGGTTGTGATTTGGTTCATTGCAACATTAATAAAATCGGTGGTTACGATAAGGAAGATGGCATATCCACGCGGGAATCTTCCTGACATACCTATCCCGAAGTCTGGCATCCCTAGCTCTCGTCCTAGGCCGCCACCAAGAGACACACCTGTGCAAATTCAGAATGAGCCTTCCATCCGTATCCCGGTGCCTGGAACCGCTCGCCCTCGTCCTAGGCCGCCACCAACACACTAGGTGCCCTAGGCTTACCCTACCACTATTTTCTCATCTTCATACAAATAAACATCTTCACTTCTTTCTCTTCCATAAGAAGATTGTCTCAACAATTTTTGTAATCTCTTTTGTTTGTTTTATTGTTTGATGATTTGTAAGATTTAAATTATTTTTATTTATGAGAAGCTTTTTATCAAGAGAATGCTTGCTTCCATACCAAAACTAACCAACTAATTACCAAATTTCAATTTCATATCATCCTGTAGAAATATAATTAAAGTGATAATCAATTTATAAATTACTAATTTTTGGTTAATCTCAATGTGCTTATAGGTTTAATAGCTGATTAAATCAGTAAGTTATATTACCCTCTTCATGGTACACACATACTTGTTTCTTCCTTCATAAAAGTGAGAAGGGTTGGTTGATTACTTTCTAAGGCTAAGGTTTTGTATGTAACAGAAAAGGTGGTTGTTTTGTTCTAGCTTTTAAATTTTTCACATACAAAAACTTCCCTTGATCACTTCCATGCCATTCATGCTTAATGGATTGTCAAAAATTGAACACAAAACCAATGACTAATTCACTTGGGTGCTTTATTCATTTTTCCAATTTATGTTGCTCAGTCTCCTCTTATGAACCAACCTCAGTGTTGGTGTTGTTGCTTAGGTCCTCCTATTTTGGTTGTTATTGGAAGGGACTGTCCCCAAGCCACCGTTTTTTAACACCTCCTCCTTGATAGTCTCATCGTGAATTTCTCAGGGGTCATACATTATAGTGGTTAGTGCTGTTGTTGTTCTTACTAGCTTGTTGCACATATGATACTCGTACCTTTAAAGACTGCAGAGCTTCCTCTTGCTAAGATTAGTGGGAATTTTCACTTCTTACATCATGCACAATCCAGTTATCAAGCTTCAAAAGGATAAGGACTTTGCAGTACCCCTTGAAGTTGCTTTGAGGTGGCTATCTTGAAGATTTGTTAGTGATCAGGTCTGCCACATACATCAAATAGTCATGCATGATGTAATAAATCAGTTGTGCCTTGTCCATGGTCAAGTAGTAGACATGAGAGTTTGGGGTCCTGACAATACAAATGTGACCCAAATTTGTCAATTCCATCAAATAGCCATTTTTTTCTTACATAGCACAAATTCCTTTTACATTTACTAAGATAGCATACTCCGTGTTTTATTTACCCGAATAACACACCTTTTTGTTAGGTTAAAATTTAGTTTCTGAAAAACCGAATTCTAAGTTATAATTTTTTTTTTTATAATGTTAGGTTAGAATTTGATTTCTGGAAAACTGAATTCCGAATTAAATATATTTTTTTAATATTTTTAAGTTTTAGAATTCGGGTTTTGGGAAACCGAATTCTAAGTTTTTTTTTTTAATCTTAGCTTAGAATTTTATATTTGAATTTTTTTAAGACTTTTATTTTTTAAGCATTTATAGAAAAGCACTTAAATGATCTTTTTCCTCAACAATTTAAAGGCCTAATGCGATTATTGGTGCACTAAACACCACCAATGACCATTAAACTCACTCACCCATCTAAAATGTGAAATATGAAACAATAACTTCAAAGTAAACTTATTTAGGAAGCTTAGAAAAACGTTTTTTGGGGAAATTAACTACATCTAATACAATGGTCTAAAAATTATGGGTTGATAGTCATTTGAAAGCTCTTTGAGTCTACATTCCAACAAAAAAAGAATCAACTCATTTGGAGTTCGGTGGAGAAAATTATGAGCAAAACAACCACCAAAGGTCAGAGGTCGCAGGAATATATAAAGCGTTAACTTTGAGGAATTAACTGCACCTAATCAGATGTCCAAAATTTACAGATGAGTACTCATTGGAAAGCTTCTTGAGTCAAGCTTCTAATAAAAAAAGAATCACATCATTTGGAGGTCGGTGGGAAAAGTTATCATTAAAATAGTCAGCAAAGATCAAAGATGATACCAACATTGGGTCTTTCCTCCACCAAGGACCGCCCAAAACTCAGTTTTCAGGCTCTACTCATACTTAAACATTAAAAAGAACTCTCATCTGTTTAAGAAATATGAAAAAATTATGTAAAATGGTCTTTGGTTACTTATGTGCCCAGAACTGGCCCCTGCAACACAAGTTTTTGTACGAAACGAATTTTTTTTTCGTGTAATGGTTTACAGGGTCCTTGTAATCGATTACAATGGAAAAAAAGGCCTACACTTGATTACCAAGACATAAATTGAAAGCTCTTTGAGTCTAGATTCCAACAAAACAAGAATCAACTCATTTGGAGTTTGGTGGAGAAAGTTATGAGGAAAACAACCACCAAAGGTCAGAGTTGGCAAGAATATATAAAGCGTTAACTTTGAGGAATTAACTGCACCTACTCAGATGTCAAAAAATTACAAATCAGTAGTCATTGGAAAGCTTATTGAGTCTAGTTTCTAATAAAAAAAAATCACATCATTTGGAGGTCGGTGGGAAAAGTTATCATTAAAATAGTTAGCAAAGGTCAAAGTTGACAGCAAGTTAAGTTGGTCATGACACCAACATTGGGTCTTTCCTACACCAAAGACTGCCCAAAACCCAGTTTTCAATCTGTACTCACACTTAAACATTAAAAAGACCTCTCATCCATTCAAGAAATATGAAAAAATTACGTAAAATGGTCTTTGGCTACTTATGTGCCCAGAACTGACCCTTGCAGCACAAGTTTTTGTACAAAACCAAATTTTTTTTCGTGTAATCATTTACAGGATTGTTGTAATCTATTGCAATGACCAAAAAGGCCTACACTTGATTACCAAGGCATAATTTGAAAGCTCTTTGAGTCTAGAATCCAACAAAACAAGAATTAACTCATTCGGACTTCGGTGGAGAAAGTTATGAGCAAAACAACCACCAAAGGCCAGAGTTGACAGGAATATATAAAGCGTTAACTTTCAAGAATTAACTGCACCTACTCAGATGTCCAAAAATGACAAATTAGTAGTCATTGGAAAGCTTGTTGAATCTAGTTTCTAATAAAAAAAGAATCGCATCATTTAGAGGTCAGTGGGAAAAGTTATCATTAAAATAGCCAACAAAGATAAAAGTTGGCAGCATGTTATCTCACTCAAATTTCCTTTGGAGAATGTAGGCCATATAGTCCCTTGTAATCGATTACAAGGGCCCTGTAAACGATTACACAAAAAATATTATGGTTTTGTAAAAAAACTTGTGTTGTAGGATCCAACTGTGGACACATAAGTAGCCAAAGAGATTTTTTGTAATTTTTTCATATTTCTTCAATGGATGAGACTTCTTTTTAGTGTTTAAGTGTGAGTAGAGCTTGAAAACTGAGGTTTGGGGAGAAAGTTAAGAGCAAAACATCAAGAAAGGTAAGAGCTGACAAGAATATATAAAATTTTACCTTTAAGGAATTAACTGTTGCTATGGTGGTTGGTGGTCTGTTTTGGGTCAATTTTTCATTTTTCTTACTAAAAACACAATAATTAACTTTAGTGGAGGAAGAAGTCATTGATATTAGTGAATGGAACATTTTCTTTAATTTGAACATAACTGTCTTGCATAACAAAGTCTGAAATACGGTTGACATTTTGACTTCATTGAACATTTAAACTAGTAATTAACTAATCATTCTTCATTATGGGATGTGGACCCTCTAAAGCCAGGATCGTGAGGACAATTATTTCTTGTGTGGCCAGGGGTTTGACAGTATGAGCAATTTCGTGGGTGTGCTCGTTCCCTGATGTCCATTTCAGTCCTGATTCTGGATGATTTTGGTTGACCCTTTGCATTCCCTTTTGTGTCTGGATTAGGCCAAATTTTTGTGCCTTGGTATGGTGGCCAATATTCTTCAGGTCGTAGCTCCCCAAACATACTATTATACACTTTCATGATGACATCCAACCTATAGTAGGGACTGATGTAAATGTTAAAGTCGTGATGAGCATGTTTTCAAGCTGCTAAGACATGTGAACACGGTAGATGAATCTTTTGAAACTTGCCATAATCACACCATCGTTCATCCAATCTGACAACAAATTTTCCGGCAGGTCGTATTTCTCTTGGGTTTATGATAACAGTCTAAAAATCGTTATTTTCATGCTTAAATTTGATATCAAAACACACCCTTTATGGCTTAGAATCAAGTAAAAACACTTAGTTGAGTCATATGAGAGTCAAAAGTTGTTTTTAGAGATATTATGTTTGTTTTGCATGGTTTTAATGTAAATTAAAGATGGAAGTGAAGTAGGAGGGACTTAGACTCAAGAAAGAAGGAGAAAAAGGAAGAAAAGAAGAGTCAAAAGCACCGCTCAACTCTATTTTCCAACGCTGAGCACCATATTCGAGGGAGCAGCCACTGTCTGGCGCCCAGGCGGTGACGCTGAGCGGTTCTGCGATTAGAGGCACACCGTTGAGCGGTGAAACAGACTGTTGAGCGGTGAAACAGACCGTTGAGCGGTGGCGCGATTAGAGAGAAATCGCTCTGCGCCCAAATTAGGCGTTGAGCGGTTGTCTGCTAGGCTTAGGCTGAAATTTTGTTTCTTTTCTATGTTATAAATAGCCCCAGTGCGACCTTCAGAGTATTCTTTTGACAAACAGAGAAGTCCAGAGCTCTTCTACACTCCTTGGAGACGGTTTCTTGGATGCTTAGGCTCCAATTATCAAATCTAGGGTTTGCTTTCCCATTCTTTCATTTAATTCCATCTAGTTTCACCATGTCTATGGTGAACTAAACCCTTTGTTATTGGGGAACAATGTAATCTTTTGAAACTCTCTTATATTGAAATTCTTGTTTTATTCATATGCCTGCATATCCTTCTATTATCAATTGTTGGGTTTCTTATCTATGCTTAAAGCTTTTATCGTTTAACTCATTCGGTATAAAGATATTTGCCTTTGTAGATCCGGGGACGTACGGGGAAGTCATGAACTGATAGGAAATTCCTTGATTAAGCAATACCGCCTAGGGATAGGGGTAGGACGATCAATTGTATTTTGCTTCTGTGATAAATGCATTGCTAATTACTAGCGGAGACTAGGGATAGTAAGTCAGTAACTAGTAATAGGCTCTTCTCGCCGAGGGATCGAGTTTAGGGTAGACTAAGAAAGTTTGCATGACAATTAGATAATAAAGCGAATTTAACAAGAAGAGTAGATATAAGAGAGCGAATAAGATGAAATTGTAAACCCCAACAACTCCATTCATCCATATCTTTTCCGTGCCAATTGAATCACTTGCATGTGCATGTTTATTTTCTGTTTGCATACAACCACCATAATTATTTCTTTTCAAGTTTTATGAGATCAATTTACATGAAAGTTAAGGCCTAAGAGTCCTTTGGGAGACGATACTCGGACTTACTGTTTATATATTACTTGATAACGATCTGGTAGACTTGTCAGGGACTTTAACAAGTTTTTAGCGTCATTGTCAGGGACTCATGGTTTAACTTTTCAAGTAGTGTAAATTTTTTTGTTCTAACAAATGTTTTTTAGGGTTTTGTGCCTAATGTTTGCAGGATGCAGTTCGGACATGAATTTGATTATATGGGTACTCAATTCTACCAAAATGATTTCAACCACTGGTGGAAACCTCACTCAAAGTTGGATCAAAGCCAGAATGGGCGAGATGTTAAGCAACAACTCTCTAGGCCAAAAGAAACGTTGGGGGAAGCTGAACAACGTTTACGGCATAAATTATTCTCTATGCCAAGAGAAACGTTGGGGGAAGCTGAACAAGTTTTATGGCATAAACTATTTTCATTGCCAAAAGAAACGTTGAGGGAAGCTGAACAACGTTTATGGCAGAACCAACTCTCTTGTGTGATGAAGTCTCTAGGTTTTAGGGTTAATTCTGAAGTTAACCCTAGGGAGGAATGCCAAGCCATTATCTCTAAAAGTGATAAGGTTGTTGACGAGGAGAAGATAAAGGAGAAGATAGAGATAGATGAGGAGAAGATAAAGGAGAAAAAAATGGAGAAAAAGGAGGAAAAGATAGAGGAAGAAGAGATAGAGATAGTAGAAACAAAAAGGGTGAGTGAGAAAGAAAAAACAGTGGTGAGAAAAAAGAAAAAAAGATAAAAATTGTGAAAATAAAGAAGAAAGCAAGAAAAAATAAAAAGAGAAAGTTGAGAGAAAAGAAAAGTGAGAAAAAGAGGAAGAGAGGAAAGAAGAAAATATCATATGAAAAACCCCTTCCTCATCCAAAAAAGTATCATAGGAAGGAAAAGAAATTTAAGAGCCTTATGGAGATCTTCATGAAATTGGAGATTAAAATTCCTATGGGTGAAATATGAAAACAGGTGCTTGGTGTTCTCAATTTTCTGAAGAAATTCAGTAGGAAGAAGAAAAAGAAAAGAATATCAATCAAGGAGAATCAACACCTACTTATGGGTGTTTTTATCTTTCCATTTTTATTTTTCTGTTTTTATTTTTCTGCTTTTATTTTTTTGTTTTTATTTTTCTATCTTTATTAAAAAAATGAAAATTAAAATAAAATAATATTTTTACTGTTTTTATTTTTTGGGCTAATTCTATGCTCTAGTGCAGTGTTCTTTAGTGTGTGCAGGATAAAAATTTGTATTAGGAGCACAAGATCATTAGGAGGCAGATAAGGAAGGAGAATTGGTTCACCAACACCCTGATGTGAAAAGTGACAAACCCAAACCTGGCATATGAGTGAAATTCCAGAATAGGTTATGGGTTGTCAAGACTATCAAAGTAAATAGAATTCTTGAGATTGAGGATCCCTAGAGTTGGTGACAAGAAAATTTCCAAAATTTTGTTGGTGTCATGGAGGAAGGAAGAACACCAACATAAAATATCAACACCTACTGATGGGTGTTTGGGCTTTACCAGGTAAAGCTAATGTTATTAAAAAAGCGCTTGCTGGGAGGCAACCCAGTTTCTAACTCTTTCTTTTAAATTGAATTATTTGTGTGGTGTGAATTTGATTTTTTTCTTGTTTGAGTTTTTTTTTTTTAGGTTAAATGCTGCTTCTGATGGCAGTGACAATAGCATCTACTGATGGATGCTTCTACAACATCTATTGATAGATGTTGCTAGGAAAGAGTATGGTGAATCGACATCTACTGGTGGATGTCACTGACTGCATTTATTGATGAATTCCACTAGGATAGCATCTACTGAGGGATGTTAGAAGATTTAGGTATCTATAGAAGGATACCAGGAAGGTACACCTACTGATGGGTGTTGGTAAGGATTGCACTTACTGATGAGTGCTAGACATGTTTGGGTCAGGCTCGTGACATTAAACAAGCGCTACCTAGGAGATAACCCAATTGATTATTTTCTTGTTTATAAACTCTGTTCTAGTGCATTATATTTGTGAATGTTGCATTTGAGAGGGGAAAGACACATAATTTAAATTTTGAAATTTGAAATCAGGTGCTACAAGGCTGAAAATGTGAAGGCAAGCAAAGAAGAGAAAAACAAAGTTTAACGACCACTGTTGAGCGGTGGCAGCGCAGACCCAGCTCGGGCTTTTAAAAGCTGAGCGTTTTGGGGGTTTCTGCACTTTGAAATCTCTTCGTTGCATTTCGCCCAAGCGGTCTCCATAAGCCCTAACACTTCTCTTTCACTTTCAAAAGCTTTCCAAAGAGTTTTCCCCACTTTTCCCATCACCCACTCACAAAAATCTCACTTTTCGATAATTCCATTGGGGGTTTTTGGTGAGAGCTTTGCATCGGGAGGCATTAGTCATCAATTGGAAAGAATCTTTCAAGCATTTAGAGGATCTCCACTCAAGTAAGTAATGCAATTTCATTGTTAGGGTTTCTAAAATTGGAATTGATGAAGAACATGTGTAGGAATATGAGAAATTAGAGCTTTTGATTCCTATCATGATTTGATGAAATAGAAACTGTTTGAACTGATTGAATTGCATAGATTTCGTCTGGAATGATGAAATTAGTGATAGAGTGGAGATTAGGGCGTTTAGAAAAAGGTTTTTGAAAAACCCTTGTCGTCACCGCTGAGCGATCCGTTTGGACGCTGAGCGGTGGCGCGATAATGGGGAATCCGCTGAGCAATCTGCTTGGACGTTGAGCGGTGTGCAGCAGTTTTGTGTGGGTGCTTAATATTCTGATACAGGGACGCTAAGGGGCCCTGTTCTTCCCTCAGTGTTAGCCAGTGCTTAATTATGAGTTTGATTGATGATTTGCTAACCTCTAATGATGAATTCCTCTGGTTTTATGAACTGTATGTGATGCAGGGATGGCTTCATCATCAAGAAGGGTGAAAACTCCTGGGAACAAGAGGAAAGACCAAGAGAGGCCGCAAAGATTTTATTCTCCTAGGTTCCTCTCCAGGAAGCATGAGGAGCACTATGTGACGGTGCAGGAAAGAAGACTACTGATGGAGAGGAAGGCCATTTTTATCCTAGACTTGGCTCTGGAGTTTGGATTGCAGATCGAAGGGAGAAACTGGGAGAGCACAGTTTCTTAGGCACTGAGTGGCCAGGTGAGCAGTGCCAGTATGTAGCACTTGTAGGGGGGTTCAGACACATTGCTGATTTTGAGAGAGTTATGTGCCTCCCTGGAACACATTTTCAGAACAACCCAAATGGAGTGCCTATCAACATCGAAAGGGCAGATTTGACGCCCCTGGCAAAGTACTGGATGGCATTAACTCATGCCAATATTCAGCCGTGCTCACATGTGTCCAACATTACCATGCATAGGATTATCTTCATCTACTGCATGCTGAGGCAGATGGATGTGAATGTCGGTAAAGTTATTGCTGACGAGATTCAGAGCTACGCTACTACTGTGAGTAGCAGGACACTGTTGGGACATCCGTCCCTAATTACTTATTTGTGCCAACCTGTTAGGATGGAGTCGCTCCGCAGGGGGCAAATAGCTACTGTAGAGATGATAGTAGGGTTGTACGACACACCACCGGTGCACAGGTCACTACAAGAAAAATCGTCATTATCTACAGCCAAAATCCGTATATAAGGCTCAAAAGTCGTATATAATTTTTGGTTATATACGGATTACATATGGACAAAAATCCATATTTAATATTGTCGTAGGTAGTGTTATATACGGATAATCCGTATATAACTTATATACAGATTGTCCGTATATAAATTATATATAGTTTTTTTTAGCAGTAACATGAATATCTAACTTACGCATTTCCAAACACAAATCATAACACCTGCCCATTATATCCATCCATTCATTTGACATATAAAGTCTTAACTCAAAGACAAGCATTTAACATTAATCCATCACAGAAAAGTTTATAAAATTTTCAATTAGAACAAATATATAAGTTCTTCAGAGAATAAGTTTGAGTCCTAGATTCCCTACTCTCTAAAAACATAATTAGTAATTTCTTTGATAACGATGCTGTTGTGGTTGATCCTGTTGTGGTTGATCCTCCTGTGGTTGATCCTCCTGTGGTTGATCCTCCTGTGCTTGTTGTTGTTATGGTTGCTGAACATTAGTTTGTGAAAGAATTTGGGATTGAAGAAATTGTTGTGCAGGTGCTGCTGCAGGAGGCGAAAGGTAATGCAAGATGGCGCCAATAAAACCTTCAAATTTAGAATTCATCTGCCGAAGTTGCCGAAGTTGGTCATCATGGGTTGATACTATATTTTGAAGGTTAGAAATGTCTTGCACAATCAGTTGCTGAGAAGAAGATGCTTGTGTCTGTTGTATATAACTATCGACATAATCCTCTCTACCAATGACATTTCCAATGCCATATACCCGTCCCTTGTACCTTCCACCAGCAACCTCCAACCAGCATTGGTTCCTTAATCTTTCCTCATCTGCAGGGTCTAGGGGAGCAGTAGCTGAAGCACCAACAAATCCAGTCTCAGATCTTAATTGAGAAAATCTTGCTTGAAACTCTTCCTGTTAAATGAATATATATGATTATCGTTAATTAGATAGATCAAATAAGATTTAAAACCTAATAAAGAATATATAATAGAGTTAGTAGAAACTAACATGTGTCTGCCTAGACCTTTCATCGACAAATTCTCCTGTTGATGCTCGAATATGTGTCTACTGAAATATTTCATCGACATGCACTGTCCGACCAAGCTCCTGCGACCGTAACTAAAGAAGATGTAAATTGTTAACAACAAATATTTGTAAAAGTAATGAGTAGAAATGTAAAATAAAATTGATATGTCATCATACCAGACGAATAGCATGCTCATGCACGCTAATGGATCCTCCAATGTGCAAACAACCACCTTTGTCAGATGTCCTGTTCTTCTTGGCGGTTTCACACTTTTGTCTATAAAGTGGCATGTTCCACTTCTCCAAAAGAGCATTCCAAACCTCATCTCCCATCCAATCAGGTTTTTTCCCTAGTGTTTGAGCTTTTTTAAACATCTCAGATAATCTATGAGATGCTTTGGTATGGAAATTCTTTTTTATCTTTTCTTCATCCTCAATCCTCCATGATACCTTTCTCTGTTGACAAAAAACATGAATGTTAAGGAATTTGACTTGAATTAGTCGGAGTGCACATTTGTTTACAACTTAAGCTAGATGGTCTTCAATTTGATAGGCTACATGGTTATGTGATGCAGGCTCAACAGTTAAACAAGGATATATTTGACACAATATACTATATCATGCACTTGTTATGAATTGGCTGGAAATGAGGGTCCTTATGAAACATATAGTGGGAGTCCGATGAGCAAGGTACATTGTTGTGAAAGTCTTTTATACTCATGCTTTTTTGTCTACGTTATATTCATAATGCAGTGAATGCATATTGAACTTAAATATTTAGGTTGTTGATAGAGGATGTTACATAGATCAAAGCCTAAACATCTAATTGATTTAATTCAGTCAAAGCAAAGCATACAATTAATATACAGTTGATTTAGTAGAATTAGATTCAGATAGAGTTTAATAGTAGTATGATACCTGACTTAGCATAGGGACTTGTAATTGCTATCTCATAGTAGTGTAGTTTATCTAGTTTTTCTTAATTTGTTTTTGACTTTAGTATTTACTAATGTAATCAGTTTGTTGATGTATTCAGTTTTACTAATTTGTTTTAACTAACTTTGTTTGTTGATTCAATCAATTTATTAACTTACTAACCTTACTATTTTTTTTCTATACTTGTTCAGTTGCTAACTCTACTAATCTATAATAACTGTTTTTGCTAACCTAGTCAGTTTTACTAACTGGTTTTGCTAATATCAGTTCAGTAACAGTTTTCAAACAATGCTGAGAGAGAGACATGAAACTCAACTAAATAAGGGTACCCTTCTCAAACATATCGACAAAAAATGAGAATTGGTGAGATGATCATATATTATACTAGTTTTTTTGTATCATTGACAATTGGACAAAGGCCCATTTTCTGTTCGGTGAACCCAGTTAGTAATGTCATTCAGAAGCAACAAAATTGTATGAAAAAAGAAAATATGCTCAAAGTTTGCAAATGAGTTCAATGATTTCATTGATCCTGAACTTGCGAGTTGCTTGTAGTTATTTCAGTTAGAGACCACCTGTATCGAACATAAGACAAAGTAATGACTTAACACTTAGTCTAGATCCTATCCCTACGGACCTATAATTTTGTACATTAACTAACCTAGAAAACAAACATACCAATATGATAAAATTAATATATATATATATATATATATATATATATATATATATATATATATATATACTTCAAATTTTGACTCAATCTTCTATGAGATTGTTGTACCAGATCATATCAAAGAGATCAATTAAAGTGCACCATGTAAGAGCAACAAATGGACCGAAGTTAGCCTCTTTTATCAATGACATGGAGTTGAATATAACAACTGTGTATAGTATGAGTTCAATATAATCTAAAAGGTTACTTCCCTCGTCGAACGTGGATGTTTCATCCTTTAAATGAAACTAAAACTATTACTATGTATATATATTCAGAAAACATTGAATAATGACTTTGAATTAAATGAAATCCAATAATAACTTATTTTATACCATGGGAATTGTTAGGGACCAATACAGTGTGTCAGGAAGGACAGAGCAGAGATTGTATACTAGAAAAAAAAATAGCAGTGTTGTTAGGATGGAAGTTGGACAGTTAGTCAATTAGGAGGGTAGGTTATAGAAATACTTTTTTTGGCTTATAAGGAAGTTGGTTTCAATTTTTCCTCTTATTTTTATGTACTAGAAGGAACTCATGGAGAAGTTAGCCCAAACAGATCCAAAGAGATATCAACATCTTTATCAATTAAGTCTAAGTTCAAGAACGTTATCAAGCTTCTATAAGTTATAATTCATCATATAAATGTCAAGATCCTTATTGATTAGTAAGTTAAAGAACCTGGACACATCAGATTCCAAAACTATTTAAATTATTATTAATGTCAATATCTGAACACGCTAAAAAATAAGAGGTACAAGCATTCCTCCTTGTAAAATATTCCACTTCTAAATCTAATCTTGGAGCAGCTTCCGTTTTAGATTTTATTGAAATACGGCATAAATTGTTTCAAACTTAATCTGTCAGTACCAAGGATCGAGAGAACAGAGGTAGTTAATGTCATTATTCATTTCCATGCTAGAGTACAAACCTTAAGGTAAGTTGTACCATTCTTGAGCTGATCTTAAATGAAATCAAAAATTGAATTAAACACAAGTGTACCTTAAAACGCTCAAAGAAAACATCTCTGCGAGTCTGAGGGATCTGTCCCCATGTAAGCCATGGCTCATCAAACTATCCTTTAATGGTGGCTGTGATTGCTTTGGATGTTGTTTTTGTTGGATAAAACCTATACTAAAATATAAGTCAAATATTAGAATAATATATTATACAATTACCAACATTAAATTAATTTTTTGTTACCCTCCTCCAACAGGTGTAATGATTGGATGATTGCTGGAAACATCTTCAAAATTTGCCGCTGAACTTGAATGTCGAACTCCATCCCCTATAGGAGGTGTTGGTGCAATATTTGTGGGAGTTGTTGGGTTAGAACCAACATGGGGGAGGGTGATCTCCATTGATCATTACCAACTTGTTGTGGACTAGGTGTGAAGGCAGGAACTTTCAATGAAGGTGGAATAAATGGTGGAGTAGTTGTCAAACCAGGAACTTGCAATGGTGGTGGAATAGATCTAGAAGTGGAGGTAGAATTAGGTGTAGATGGCTGACTACTTGATGCATTTACATAATTAAAACGGGACATCAACTTGATTAGATAACGTTTCTTCTTCCCCTTCTCCTTATTTGAGTTTCCTGAAGGTGGAATAGGAGGGTCACAACCACCTGTTGCCATATTCTTGAACATAAAAACAAAATTGTTGGGTCAATATATTTTTAGAATTGAATGGAAAGGACAAGTAAGAGAACAATATATTTTTTTTTGCCATTACTACACATTGAAGCATAAAATAAGAATGCAAAATTCATCCACACAAAACCATCGCAGAATAAATTCTAATCAGCAAAATAAGTAGTCAAATACAAACGGTGTCGAAATAACATGCAAAGTGCAATTACATAAATGATCACCCATGGGTACAACAAGACATCCTAACTCTATTCACTGCTAGACGTTTGAAATGAATCTTCGTCGTCATCTTCACTTTGTCCCTCTTCACTGCATTCTTCTTCCGATTCACTTGTTTCTTCATCCATATACCCTTCAACTGATGGTACATTGTTGGGGTCCACTTCTTGAAGACCGGCTTCTATATCTTGCAATCGGATAAATTCTTCAATTTCAATGATGTCATTAACATGTGACATTTCCTCCACTTGGTATGGCACCTCGGCTTCTACCTCATTAGAAGCTATACGACTCTAGGTTTGGTCTTTATTGCAACATTCCAACCTCGTTTGTCCGGTGCGTGATGCAGGATATGGTACATAGTACACTTGTTCTACATTATGTGCAATTATAAAAGGATCAAACAAGACATATCTTTTATCCATTCGAATATCCACAATGTCATACTTTGAATCCACTTTTGTCCCTGTTCTTGATGGATCAAACCAATCACAATAAAATAATACAATTTTCTTTTCAATGGGTGAGGTATTGTACTCGAGCTCATATATGTGCTTAATGACACCATAGAAATCATCTTCACCCCCTTCTGTAACACCTTTAACATGAACCCCACTATTTATAGTCCTCTTCCCCTGGCTCCATGCATGGGTATGAAATTTATATCCATTCACAAAGTAGGTATGCCATTCCTTTACACATCTTAAAGGAGCAAGTGATAAATCTCTAAGATGTTGGCTCCTCACACTTAAAGGCTCGTCCTGAACCTACAACCATAAAGTATTTAAAAATCTTGAATTAAATAATTAACGAAGAAATGAATCTCTAAGAATGGTTCGAAGTCGTACTTTTTGCCTGAACCACAATGGGAAATTTGCATGTATGTATGTCGAACTGTTTGACTCAGAAAGTTGATAGGTATGTAAGAATGAGTTGTTCATAGGTACGAGAATATTCGGTCAATTCCAATTTAATAGATAACAACAAAAACTTGAGAAAAGCAATTTATTTGGAGCCTTACTCAAGATAAGGTTGAACTTTATTGCAATTGATCAAGACATGAACATGAGGTGATCTCAATTCTTCGTCACTTAGCCAATGAGTTGATTCCCTCCCGGAATGACGACCAGCTTGGTCAAACACTGATAATGTTGTCCTTTCAATTTCAATGTCTACTTCATTTCTATTTCTTTGTGGTGTTAACATAAAGTTCTTGAAGTAGTGGGAACAGAAATGAGTTGTTTCTTTGTGCAAATATGATGCGCAAATAGATCCTTCAACCCTAGCTTTATTCTTAACTGAACGTTTAACATATCACATGAACCTATACAATTTCAGAAGTTGTATGTTATGATCATGAAATATGTAAAATAAAATTGAACAACACAACTAGTTATTGTAACCTTTCGAATAGGTACATCCACCTATATTGGACCGGTCCACCAAGTCTTGCCTCATATGGAAGATGTATAGGGATATGTTCCATAGAATCAAAGAATGAGGGGGGAAATATTCTCTCCATCTTGCAAAGAATGAATGGAATGTTTTCTTCCATCTTCTGAAGGTCGACCTTATTCAATGTTGTACAACATAAATCTCTGAAGAAATGACTTACTTCTATAATGGGATTGAGAACATGAGTCGGTAAAGAACTAAACGCTATAGGAAGTAAGCATTCCATAAAGACATGGCAGTCATGGCTTTTCATCCCAATGACCTTTCCCCTATTCACATCAGCACACCTTGACAAGTTAGAAGAATACCTGTTAAGCATCCTAAGATCTTTCAACCAATGACAGACCTATTTTGATTGGTCTATTGAAAGTGTATAATTAGCTTTTGGCTTTTACATCTTTCCATTACTATGAGATTTGTGCTCCAAGTCTTTTCGTCTACAATACAAACCTAAATCCATTCGGGCCTTTTCATTGTCTTTTAACTTCCCACTGACATTCATCACGGTATTAAAAATGTTGTCAAAGAAATTCTTCTCAATATGCATGAAATCAAGGTTATGCCTTAACAAATTATCCTTCCAATATGGTAGATCCCAAAAGATGCAAATTTCCGTCCAATTATGCCACTCACCATATCCATGTATTCTTGGTGGACCATTTTCCGTTACTTTAGGATAACCATTAACTCTATTCCAAACTTCTATTCCCGTCAAAGAAGGTGGCGCGTCTTCCATGTCCACTTCCCCCGTTTTGAAAGCATTCCTATTTCTTCTAAAGGGATGTTAATTTGGTAAAAACCTCTGATGGGAGTCAAACCATGAATGTTTTCGCCCATGGTATAATCTAAAAGCCTTTGAATGCTTCATGCAATGTGGACAAGCCAATTTACCATGGGTGCTCAATCCAGACAGCATACCACAAGCAGGAAAATCATTAATTGTCCACATTAGCATCACCCTCATTATAAATTTTTGTCGCCTTGCAATATCGTATGTTAGGAAACCACTCCACAACTTTTTGAAGTCATCTATCAATGGCTCTAGGTATACATCAATGCCTACCTTTGGATTGCATGCCCCGAGAAACATGAGACAAGTCATGTACGGTTTAGACATGCACATATCTGGAGGAAGATTGTACGGCGTCACAATTACTGGCCAACATGAATATGGTATATTTGATGCCTGCACATATGGATTAAAACCATTAGAGCATAAACCAAGTCAAACATTGCGTGGCTCAATGGCAAAATCAGGATGTACTCTATCAAAGTGCTTTCACGCCTCTCCATCACATGGATGACGCCATTTGACGACCTGTTGTGATGGTGCCATGTCATTTCTGCTGCAGTTTCTTTTGAGGCATACATTCTTTGAAGTCTTGGAATTATTAGCAAATAGAACATGGATTTTACAGGTACTTGTTTTTTAAAACTTGCTCCTGTCTTGTGTTGTTGATACCTTGGCTTCCCACAAAATTTGCATTCAACCAGCACTCCATCATTCTTTCCATAATCATTATCATAGAAGAGCATGCAACCATCCACGCAACAATCAATCCTTTGCAACTGTAATCCCAGCTTCGACACTGAATTTTTTGCATCGTAGTAAGTTTTTGGCAAACCAAATTTAATGGGTGTTGCATCCAAAACCATATTTGCAACGAAATCTAAGCATTGGTTAGGAATATTCCAATTCGACTTGCAAGCTAAACGCCTCACACACATTGATAATTTAGAATCTAATGCTCCTTCATACAAAGGCGTATTTGCCTCCAACAAAAGGTTATAAAACCTTTGAGTTTCTTCATTTGGAGCCTCTTCCATGTTAGAAGAATTTGATGGTTGGAAGGGTTGTCATTGCATAAGAGCATCATGCGCCATGTCTTCCATCGTCATAACTTGTTCATTTGGTTCACCTTCTGTCTCCACACCCCTCAAAGTGACATCATTAACTAAATCAGTTTCTGGCACGATTTCCCCAAGATCCTCCCAAATGAAATAATTAGGCTTGAAACCCACCTTGTAGAGGTGAACCTTGACAACTCTTTCGTTCAAAATCTTTGTACAATCGTACTTTAAACATGGACATCGAAGCCCCCCATCTCTTTGATAACGTTCTTGTTCACAAGCTTTAATTATAAACTCTTCAACACCCAATACAAATGACTCTTTCAAAGCACCTCTTCCTCTATAACACCTATCGTACATCCATGAACGATAAGGTGGAGCATGATCCATGTTCTGTATACATATCAATTAACAAAAAATTAACCAGTACTTAATACAAGGTTAAATTAATTATGTGTTACAAGTTTTCCTTCAAGGAAAATAAATAAGAAAGTACAACACTGAACAATTGGTAATTGAATTTCCATCACTACTCCTTACTAGATAATGTAAGGAAAGTACTTAGTCATGGTAGTCTAAAAAATAGAATGTGTTATCTTAATGTTTAGCTAACTCATGAAACACGTTGAGGGTGGGTTTATGCTACAACACATGTAGCTGTATGCAAAAAGAAGAGGGAATCATACCAATTCCATCTTCTGATTTTTGGATAAAGTATTAATCCCATAATCTAGGATAGCCTTCAAAAGGAATTCTTTCATTAAAGAATCTCTGCATTTTCATAATTGTTTCCTCCCTAATTTGTGTTGATTGCATGCTTAAAAGAAGATCTAGTAAAGAAAATGTCTGGGAGAATTGAGGATTTGTTGAAATAGTAGACAAGATTTATGCTGAGACACGGTTCAACCATCTCAAAAGCATATCAAATATAGAAAACCAAAAATGCATTGTCATAATGTATATTCATGTTATATGCTTGAATGTAAATAAACTTTATGAATCACTACGGTATGCATTAGGTATAAGATAAAATGTCAATACTTCTCACCTTTTCTGTTGAAAACTTACTACGAGCTTTGGCTGATTGTGAAAAAAACCTTGTTGTATACTGGATTGTACATGCAGATGCAGAACTATGTAGCAAGAAGCAATTGCAAAGAATCTAAAAACCACAATTAACTAGGTTGAGAATGGATACTAAGTATAAAACCAAATAATTGCAAATTGAAGGAAAAACAAGGTAATGAAATCAACTCAAGGATTAGAAAATCTGGGAAAATAAAGTGTCTGGAAACCTTAAAATATATGTACCACATAAGAATAGTACACATAATATACTTTACTTGAAAATTCAATCTAAGTCATCAAAGCTTCCTATGTTATCCCATGCAGTGATATATTAGTATACTGAAATGAGACTTACCAAACAAGCATCAAAATTTCCATTATAAACAAAATTTCACTCATTCAAAATCTCACATATAAAGTTAAATGGTGCATAAGAAAAACAAGATCAATAAATATTAAATCTTAGGTTTTACGTTGAATGTAGTGTCAAGTCTTTCATATGAAGAATTCATACCTCACATATGATCAATCTTCTCAATTAGTCCCAATTATTATAAACTAAGAGGAGTTTCTATTTAGAAAATAATTAAGGACTCTAATCTTTTTCAAATCAAAGCTTATGTTTCATGTATTTAAATTTTAATTTGTTGTAGAAACCACTATCTTCAACATATTCTCACTAAAGCCACTAACACCATTGCTCATGGTATTATCAAATAAGGAGTGTTATCATTGCAGAACTGAAATTGGAGTTCAAGGAAAAGAGTAGATATGAACAAGGTAAATGCATATCCTTGTTTGTATGCACAATGTAGAAGAAAGACATACAAGGACAATAGGGGTGGTGGCAACAATGAAGTTGTAAGAGAGAAATGAGAGGAGGACTCAAAGTATGTAACAGAAATATGTCTCAATTAAAGAATGTATTTCTAATTAAAAAAATAAATGTAAAAATTGAAACCTTTCAATAATACATTTTTTTTTCTCAACCTAACACGTTTTATTTATATGACACTGATATTAAATTAAAAGACACTATAAAAAGTTAAAACATAAAAAGAAAAAGAGGATGATTTTCTGGAATAATGTAACTTTTGTATAACAAAAATTAAAGAATTATGAAATAAGTATGATAAGAGAAGCGTTGACACTAAACAGTTTTGGAAGCAGAAAGTAATAGAAAACTATTGTGAACTATGTATATAGATATGGTTAGTTTGAAATCATTATGTGGAGAGAAGGTAGCTGGTGTATAAAAGTACAGTAAAAAAACAGTGGGAGTTTAGACATTTCACCTTTGGATAGATGTATGTGTGTGTATGGTTATGGTTGTTGAAAGCAGAAATAAATTGGATAGATGTATATGTGTTGATGGACTGAATTAAACCACATTCAGGATACCAAAAAAATATGGTTTTAAACATGATTATGTAAATTCAATAATATTCTGCAGCTGAGTTCCAACTTTTAGCAGTCTCCACAATGGATAATGAGCAGACTATAAACAGATAGTTCTAATTCAGTAAGAAAACCATTCACTACAAAAAGAAATTAGCATAGCAAGTTCTTTTTAAATGAATATTAAGTTTCTATCTAAAATAAATCTCAATAAAAGCTAACATTTCCTTTCTTCAATAGCACCTCGTAACTTTTGCAATGAACAAAGTGTCATGGAAAACTAATGCTTTCAAGCCTAAATTAACATAACAAATAAAGAGCTTAATTTAAGGCAAACTCTCCCCCAACGATTTAATCAGTGGCCCTTTGTATGAAATTTTACTATGGTTTCACTATGCAGAAAAAGTTTTCTGAATAGGGATTCAGTACAACTAAAACAAACACAATAATCATTAGTGTGGTTCACTTTTCAAAAAGGATAATGTCTAGTAGCATTTCATTATTCATGAGATTACCACTCTAGTTACAAACAAGATCTAAATAGGTCAGAATTAGCACCAAAACAATGGATCAATTTGGTACTGAGAGTCCTTGGGTGTTAATGCAGTGGCAAAGCAAACTTCCATAAGAGGCTACTTGGGAGGACAGATCCTCCATTAACAATTAGTTCCCTAATTTCAACCTTGAGGACATGGTACATGAATCTAGTACAGCCACATGGATATGGTACTATATGGTTGTTGCTAACAACTATGATAACTAGTACTAGAGACAAAAGTTGCATATGATAACTATACCCAACACCATATTCTAAAGAATGATGTTTTTCTCGTTACCATTCAGTTTTCCCCATCATTCCGACTCAGAAATCAAGTCCTATAGATTTTTCTTTCACAGATATTTTTTTTTTTAAAAAGCATTTTATTTTTTTCTGAACACAATCTTATACATTAGTATTAATAAATATTCATACCTTAATTCACTATATAAGTTGAAAAATTAGCCTGTTTAATTTAAATCCTACCTCAATACACACCAACGTAAACATAGCTTTGACCTGACGCATGGCGTTTGTCTAATAATGGACCACATTTTGTTGACTCCATAAATGAAAATGAGATATTTTCTCACATACTAAATGCTGAGAATCTCATTCTCATAGCTTAGGTCAATGCTATCTATTAGACTGTCATCTTGATATTCTGCATCATTCTTACCACGTGTTGAACTATAATCGGTTTATGGCTCACTCTTCTAACATTATAATTCATTGAATTACAACATACATATTAAATTAAAGGGCTAAAAATGAAAATGGTGTTGCATAGCATGGAGGGCAAATAGCTGAATGACATAAACCCTACCCAAGCCCAGACCTTGTGAACAATGTTTGCCCTGTTGCCAATGCTGAGAAAGATAGAGACTGAAAAAGACTACTTATGTGGTTAACATAACAAGAGCACAAGATAATGCTTTGGACAGACACACCTAAGATGCACACTAACTACAACAAAATCTATGTAAGGATAATCTAAAAATCCACTAAGTTCCCTAAACTAAGTGAGTGAAATCTACCAATTTAAGACACTACACTAATTAGCACAGGAAGTGTTGATTCAAGATATTCTTAAGTAGTATATATGACCTTTTATCACCTTTCAATAACAGCCAATAAAAAGAAACCAAAATGTAAGCAATTCATACTTACCAAGTGCAGAAGGCAATTGCAGCTCCAGCTTATCTCTTCCGCTTCGAAGAAACCAACCTAGGGTTTCCAAAATCCCAATTTCAAACCTCCAAACAACAACGACCAAAAATAGGTCAATGTAACAACACCCAGAGAAAAGAAAACTGAAATGCGATTTCAAACCTCAAATATAAGCAATTCAAACTTACCACCAGCAGGAGGCGACTAGAGCTCCAGCTTCCAGTTCGAAGAAACCAACCTAGGATTTCCAAAGTCGCGATTTCAAACCTCCAAATAGCAATAACCAAAAATTGGTCAATTTAACAACAAAAAGAGAAAACGAAAATACAAATTAGCCTCAAAGCTTCAATTACTCACCGCGTTTGACAAATGGACACAATCATTGTAGACCAAGGTCGGTCTTCCTTTTACGGATTTGTTAACCTCAGACCATTCAACGTTCTAGTACCACACTTGAGTCAAACAGAGACGTATACCTTGTGCCATACATTGATGGGTATGTGTTGTTTTATGTAAAAGGTAATTAAAGTTTACTTAATTAGCTTACTAACTATTTATGATGTTCCAAACAGGACTCACTGGCAGCTGTTGGTCCTTATTCCCAAAAACTGTACAGTTGTGCTCTTATGTTCGTTGCAAATGAAGATGAAAAATGACTTGAGAAACATGCTTCAAGGGTAAGTGTTTCACCAAAAATGACTTTGAAATTTATGTTGGCCTTAATTTTTTTATGATAACATTCTTATATTAATGTTAGTTTGTGTTTTAATGTAAATAGAGTTTTATAATTGTTATATTAAACAAAACTATTGTAAATGAATCAAATTGCGCCACCTTCCCATTAAGCTACTTGATGATCATACAGTCCACTTTGCCCTGTACAATAAAATTGTCTTGCTGTAATACTAATCTCATAGTCCATTGGTGATAAAATTTTGTAACAATAATTAATTTTTTGCATGAAAATATAATTTTATACATCAGTTAGTTTCATAATTTAATTAAATTAAAATATACAATGAAAAATCCTTTCATTTTCTAAATTGATTTTGTAAAATTAAATAATTTTTTAATTGTGTCCTTCTTACACATTGGGACAGCTTAAACACATGTAAACTAAACATTTTCCTTTCATGATCCTACTCTGTGGTATGTGTAAAATGTGTAAAATATTAGCTAATTATTAGTTTTGTATTTCCTTAATTCATGTTTCAAATTGTTCATATATTCATTATAGTATTTTTATTTGTATAGAATATATTCAAAGCAAAATCTGCTTCATTAGTATCTACCTAGGTTTCAATTTTCACCATGTCCACTTCCATTGAAAACAAGCACCAGCACATCAATGAAACCACAGCAACCAATTCTGCAGAAAGGAGCTTTCATGGTTTCTCTGCTAAGGAGAAAATGAATTTGGATTTTGATTTGAATGAACCTATGATTAATATCAATTTGGTTCCAATTTCTCAGGTATATCATCATCTCTCAATCTATTTTTGTTCATTAGAAAAACTATGCCCTTTTCAATACTTCCATCTTTTGTTTATTGATTTTTGTTAAAATGATTTTGGTTTAAAATAATTAGTTTGGAATATTCTAAAAAGTAAATTAGTATAATTTGTTTATTTGACACAAAAAATAGTATTATTTGTTTATTTGACACAAAATCAAATCTAAATCTAATATCAGCTAAATCAAGTCCTGTATCCAAAGGTTTGGTGCATTTATAGTTTTAATTCATTTACTATGTTATTCAATGATCTTAATTCTTGACTATAATTAGTTTGTCATTTTAGTGTAACAAGCAGCTAGATTCATGGGAATGTGGGTACTATGTGATGTCTTGGATTAAGACCATCCTTCGAGCCGGCATTACAGATAACTGGAATGAGGTAATAATCATGCTTACTTTGAAAACATCACAAATCAATAATTTTCTTTCAACATTTATCAAATCATAATGAATATTTCTTTATTGTGCAGCGCTTCAACAATTTATCTCCTTTACCCGAAGACACCATAAAGCAGCTAAGGCAGGAGTGAACAACTTATCTTCTCCAAAATTGGAACTAGGAAGACTTATATTTGTTGTTGAACATTACTTAGGTTTAGTTTAAGTTTATAATTTTATATTTTTGATCTTTGATTGAATTATAGCTAAAACACAAACATTTATTGTAAATAATTGTTCTGGGTCAATATTCTAATTTTCAGGTGTGGTTTTATTGGAAAAATAAAATATTTTTAGAAAAAAAAACACCCAGAACATGTCGGTTAATGCACAACCGACGTCAACGGACGTCTGTCAAACGTTCCAGGACCTATAGACGTCGCATCTGGTCAAGTCAAACATCTATATAAACGTCTATTATAACTATCTCCGACGTCTATGTAGACGTCGGCGATGTACACAGCCGACGTGTACGTAGACGTCGGTTGTATCCTAACAGACGTGTAATTAACGTCCCTCGAATAGACGTCGGTTCTATATGTGACGTTAAAAGCCCAAAATAACCGACGTTAAACAGCATTTTTCCACTAATGTTAGTGTGAGATGCAATTATTCTGATTCTTTGTTTGAGTTTGCACTTGGCCTTGGTATGTCCAGTCTTGCAATAATTTTTTTTGTTTTTAGTTTGTAAGAAAAAATATAAAATAAATATTAGAAAACTAAAATAAATTATTTCTGTTTTAAAAAAAAAATATTCCTCTAAGAGATATATACTACATATTAGTAAGATCTTCTCTAATATTAACCAACAAAGAAATATAGGTTTTGAATAATAGTTTTTTACTCTGAAATTAATGTCAAGATCAATGATGGTAAAGCTCAAATTACTTGTATTCACTACAGAAAAAGTAGTCATAACAAATCTGTCTGCTTCAAGAAATTATACTAAACGCATTTGCACACATTGTGGAAGAAATGGACATTCAGATGTGTGTTACAAGAAACTTGACTTCCCACATGGCCACAATTTTTTTAACAACAAAGTCAATTGTGTCAATATTGTTAAAAAACGGTAACCCACACAAATAATTTTACTCTTCAATCCATTATGGGTATTTTTCATTAAACCTTGCCAACCTTTAAATAGGTGCAAATCGGGCCTTGGGCCAAGTATAAATAATTAAAACTGACAATAAAATATCAATTCACTTAAAAATAAAATTCGCTTATTCTATCATAAAATAATATTCTACCTAGATAAACAGAAAATCATAACTACAGATCCCTATTTTATCTCTATCAAATCAAACTAAATATTACTAGACCCAAAACTAATAAAATAAGATTTAAACAAAATTATTAATAAAACCCTAAAA
>NC_028358.1:9640909-9673739 GCF_000741045.1 Vigna radiata var. radiata
CTATCAAATCAAACTAAATATTACTAGACCCAAAACTAATAAAATAAGATTTAAACAAAATTATTAATAAAACCCTAAAATTTAAGTTTATCCCACCAAATATCAATGATAATATACATGAAGAGAAGCAAAGCATGGTGGTGGTGAATAGGACATGCGTCTGACACAGCAATATCAAACTCTCCTCCCTCGTTTTAGATCTAGAGAGGAAGGTGCTAAAAACTCTCATTAAACATCGTCACTTTTAATCTATTCCAGCCAAGTACACATTTCGTAAGTTCTTCCCGTATAAAAGATAAAAGTATGTGGATTTTTTATTCAAAAGCAACTGACCATGTGTCTTGCTCTCTGAAAAATTTCCTATCATATAAAATCATCAAGAATATACATGTGCATCTTCCAAATAATTCAAATGTTATTACAACTCATATTAGCAAAGTCAAACTTAATGGGAAACTTATTTTAGATTATGTTCCAAAGATTTTGAGAATAACTTGCTCTCCATTTCTAAGCTTGTCTATGCTTTAAATGTTGAAATTGTATTTTTTTCATATCATGTGTTTGATTCAGGATTCCCACACAAAATGGAGGATTGGTTTAGCTAAATCTCAGGTCAAGCTATATATGTTTTCCAATGTCGAGAAACTTTTGGTCCTTAATGGGAAATTTTCTTGTAATTTTTTAAAAATTTATGGCGTGATAGCTTATGCCAAGCGCTCTCCTGGCCCATAGCAACATTTTCAAATCCACCGGCATCATTAACCAAAGATATAAAACTTTTGTTAATGTGAACACCAGCATCATGATTCATATTAAGGGTGTGCTTCGCATGCATATTAAGTATTCGATTACCATGTATGCGGTTGGAGTTATTCGGACACGTGTCATGGTTGTGTTCATTAATAACTGTTCTCACCTGCCATCTTCCTTCTTTCATAGCAATTGTGATTCCAGCAGGACATTGAGTTTTTTGACTTGGCTGGGCTTTCCATTCTCGAGCAATGGGAGATAGGTACTTCCCTTCCTTAGAGCACACTAATTTCATGAAGTTTAACTCGTTGTTCTTATTTCTCCTAGAAGTCCTTATCTGAACACCAAAACCGCATCTCACAGCATAATTTGTATAAAAACTCTTGACTTCTTCAATTGTGTCAAACCACATATGAATTTTAGGGACATTATCATTGACATTCTGAATGGAATTGTTGTTGACCTCACAAGTAACTTCTTCCAATTACATTGTGTGAATATTTTGTGACAACGAGATCCAATTCTTACACCTACTCCAAAATCACAAGAACATGAAAGGTAAATGAAAGCAAACATTAAAACATTATAACAACAAAATTAGTTTTGCGAGACCACTAATGTTCATGACCAGAGAAAATCATAACCACAATTGGTGTATTTCCATGTTCCAAACATTATTATAATAAAAAAAAATATTTTCAATACATCATAAAAAAAATGTATAATATACAGTATAACATTTTAAATCAGTGAATTATGAAATCAGTGAATGATATTAGAAAAAATAATAATTAAAATATAAAGTTTGGCCTTTTTCTATCCTCTCTCAGATGACACATAACTATGGAAGACATCTTATCTGTATAACAGCAACATCTCTCCTTCTCGAAACATACCCAACAAATTATATTTACTTTCTTTAAAAAGTTGAAACAGTGAAGAAAAAACTATTATTATTTTTTAAATAGAAAAATTAAAAATTCCAAAAAATGTTTTTAAAACAGTGTCCACCAAAATATTCCATCTCTGATTTCACTAACCTCTTGGGCTTCCCATCTCACCTCCATCGCTGTAACCTTTTTAATAAACCCACAAAAACAAACGAAGAGGAAGAAAAAGATAAAGAAAACAAAACATTTGGACACAAATATTTTAAACGTTTTTTGGAGACAACACTTTCTCTTTCATTTTGTTCACGTTATCCTCTCTCAACAGAAACAAGTTCTAATCTCAACCCCCCACCACACAGTTATCCTCATTCACATCCTACTTACTTCAAATTTCTATTATTTCCTTCAATTTCAAGGAAGATTATATTTTTCAACACTGACAACCTTTTCGTGAGAAAAATACTGTAATTAAAAAAATAATTTTTTTTAATTGTTGAAAAAATAATGAATAAAACTCCATTTCAAGGAATTATGTATGATTATATTCGTTTGGAAAGTCCTACAACTAAAATATAAATTAAATTGTGCCTTAACTTGTAATTAAGATTCTCTCATCTTATAATTTGTAGACAAGCATGGATCAATAACATCAGCTTTTACTATTATATAAGAATCGTGAAATTATAAGCAAAGAATAAAATCACTATTTTCATTTAATATACATATCTTTTCTTGCTTTGTTCTGGTTTATGAGACTGCAAGTATAAACTTTACAATATGCCAAGTCTTGGACTGTGAGCATCAGGTCTTGTACTGTGATCTAGAGATGCCTTGAACCAGGAATGTCAATGCAATTCAACTAGAGTTTCACCTCCCCACACAGTAATTATAACTATTCTAATTAATCACATAGGACATATATAATAGAAGCACAAGGGTCGATACATATCACCTAAGCCTAAACCATGCTCTTTGCCGTAAATACAACAACCTCACAAATAGAATAGATTTAGCGTTAGCAAACTTATTTCAATTTTTTAACACAAAAATAGAAAGAAAAGACCTTAGGTACTCCGGCGGCATTGCGGCAGCACTACGACAACACTGGGTGGTTGAAAGGATTGAAGACGACACCGTCAAGGTTTTGCCTTCGAACGTCGACACTAAAGCGGCAGCACGGTGGTTGGGAGGAGAGAAGACGACGACGTCTAAGTTTTGCTTTCGAACGTCGGCACTGCGACGACACTTGGTGGAGGAAAGACAACACTCCGGCGGTGGGACTCCGGCGGCTGGTTGGAACGAGGTCGACTTTCTCACTTGACGGTGGAGGCTGATTCTCTCTCAAATTACCTAAATCTGAAAATTTCACAAATAAACCCTAATTTTGAATCTCCTCCAATTTTCTCCTTGCCACGTCATCAGATTATTATAAAATGAATTTCCATGTGGACGAATGAAATTTGGACACCTGGACTGTGTCTAAATGTTGTTAAAATATGTTGTTCATATATCATTATCCTATTTGTTATGAAAGAATATTGTATAGAGACCAACAATAATTATAATTTGTTGAAGGGCCAAATTCTAATTAATGAAAGGTTTAATGTCACTTTAAGTTCTTATTTTGTGTAGAATCTCAAATAGGTTCTTTTCTTTTTCGGCGTCTCAATTGTGTCCTTATTTTTGTAAAATTGGATCAAATAAAGACTTTCCGACAAAATGATCAAACACCGTTAAGTAGGGTGTTACGTGACATGCTGATGTGACTGAATTGTGTTTTTTTAATTTTTGAATTGAAAATGAAGGGTAAAGTTGGAAATGAAATAAAATTAATTGTTGAAAGGGAGTGTTCTCTTTTCCCCTCTATTAACTATTCTTAGTGCATCTCTTCTCCTTCGAGGTCCAGTAGACACCACCATACCTAAAATCCTCAAAAAATCACGTTTCCCTTTTTGTCCATACAATGATTCCTCCAAAACCAGCTTTCCCAAAATTCTCCATGATTCCAATTTCATCTTCCAATCTTCATCCCATTACCATTCTTCTTTTCAAGTAAAACTCTCAAACCTCTACACAACAATCATCCATCATCATAACTTTATCTTCTTTCACCAAATTTACAAAAGAAACCCCAAATTCCAGAACATAATACCTTCATCTTCAACTCCCATAAACAAAATTCATTTTCTTTCTTTAATTTTTTTCTCACACACACAACATGAAACACCACATCCCCCTAATAATTTTCTACAATTGTCCACTATAACAACCACGGTTAATCACTTCCAAACAACAATAATACAAATCAAAAACTAAACTTTAAAGAAGAAAATGAAAGGGGATCCTCTCTCGGATTTATAGCAAATTAAAGAAAGAGTTCTAGCAAAACTTGGAGAGGCGAAGCAACATTCCTCTATTGCACTCTAATCTGGAAGTATAAAGGAGAAGCGGCAGCGGTGGCACGTTCTTACTCCGATGGTGGCTCGCGTGGGGAAAGAAAGAAGCTGGAACAACGGTGTGTGGTGGCACTTCCAATGCGGAGGGCGTCGCCGGTGATGATTTTGGCCGGCTGGAGAGAGCCACAACGGTACTGGTTCGGTGGAGGCAGGGGTTGTCGTGGAAGGGAGTGAAGGAGAGACTCTAAGCTCTCTAATCCTTTTGTAGGATTTAACAATATTGAATAACACAACATATTCCAATAGAGACATCCTTTTGGAAGTTATGTGTTTGTGGGACCATGGTAGAGAATGCCAATGCCTTGGAGTTTAGAATTGATCAAAAGTTGAATGACAAGATTTCTAGTATTAAAAGGAAGCACAACAAGCATGATAAAAATGTCTTCAAAAGGGGTTAAATCAAGTGTTATAAGATGTTCCAAATGTAAAGGTTATCCAGATGAAACTCATCAATGTCCTAATTGGATTGCAAGTTCAATAACTAATGAAGACCTCAAGAACTAGATTCTATATTTGAAAAAGGAAGAAGAAAAGACTTTGCAAAAATTAGACGCATTAAAAAGAAGAGAAAAACGAAAGCTTAAAATAGCACAAGAATAAGAAGCACTTATAGAAATGGAAGAAAGAGAAAATAAAGGAAAAGAAGAGAAAGAAAAGAGACAGGAAGAAGAAAGAGAAGAGATAGAAAAAGAAGAGAAAGAGAAGAGAGCGAGATAGGAGAAAGAAAATAAATAAATAAAGGAGAAAGAAAAAGAAAGTGAGGATGACAAAAAAGAAGAGAGAAAAAAAAAGAGAAAAAGAAGAAAAAGAAATGAGAGAAAAAGAAAAGACCATTTACTTTTGTCATTAAAAGAAAATCCTAACTCATCTTTTCTTGTTTTTTTGTCTAAGAAAGATTTGTTTATCAAGAAATCATGGAATCAACCATAAAAGGAAGACATGGTGCAACAAAGGAAGACACAAATTTAGAACTCAAAAAACCTGTTTGATATAATCTGATAGCTTGTTTGTTAATTTATTTAGATATTCAAAGTTATTCTTTTAGTATGGAAACAAGCTTAGGACTATAAGCACATGATGTTGTTTGACCATTTCTAAACAACTTATGGATAATCAAATCCATACTTATTTTGATGGTTTACTGAAGAAATATTCTTTTGATTTTCTTTTAGTATTGCATCTTTAATTTAAAATTGTTTGATGATTTTTACATGTGGATATTTTATCCTAGAGGCAGACCTCAAAACCTTTGATAATAAGATATTGGTCTCTTTAGAATCCAAATATCAAATATTTCTATATTTGATTATTTTAGATTTATGTCTTTAATTTATCTTTGTGTTTGTGCATACGATCTTCTAGAATTCAAGTTGAATTCTCTTTAAACTGGGGAGAATGATAAGGAATCTTCAAGTTATACGAATTTGAGCACAAATTCTTTTCAAGAATGAGCGTATGATAGAAGACTATCACTTGAACATGTATGAGAAAAACTTAAGGAAAAACATTTGCAATTCAAAGGATTTATGATAAGGTCAAAGATCAAAACACGTCGTTTTCAGACTTATAATGTTTCATGAAGAAGGAAACTTATAATGTTCTATAGAGGAGGAAACTTAAAGAACATGAAAATGTAAATTAGGAAATTAAATACATTTTAATTTTATAGAACTTTAAATTCGTTGGATGAGTTAGTTTATGTCTGGTGCGGTGAGCGGGCCTTGGTAGACGAAATTATGTGTCTGTTATTTGGGTGTTACTCTCTCCATCACCGCAAAGACTTCCTGCACCTCCTATTTTTTTTTTGTCCTTCAGTTTAAACGCATGTGAATATATGTTTGTTTCTTAAACACATATTAACCTCCATACATGGATATCCGTACACGAATATCGCATAATATCGCATAAACGGTGACCAAAAACTTCTTCTTTATCTCTCGCTCGCTCTCACTCTGTCTGTCTATTTTTTTTTCTTCTATAAATGTATGTGAGTGAAGTATCGAAGGCCAAATATAAAATAAGCTAAAAAGGGAAAAAAGGAGATGAAGCGAGCGAGGGGTTTCTAGAGAGAGAAACAACGAATCTGAAATTGTGAAGAGAGAGAACAGGTTTGATTACGAGGAGAGAGATACAATTTGTTTCACTGTCACGTTTATTTTGTAGATAACTATTCCATTCAGCTAACTGGTGGAATGGGTATGATAAAACCTAATCTTAATGTTCTAGGTACTCTATTCTTGATTTAATTCTTCGTGCAATTGAAGCACTTTCTGTTTTGGATCAGGAAAATTGCTCAAGTACAGAGCTGTTTCAACTAATATGTGATCTGGTTAAGTTCCCAGATAAAGTTGAGGTACATTGTTATTGTTAACACTTTCAATACTAATACATATTTCACAACATTAACTTTTGATATCAATGAAGGAATATATCTCCATAAGAAAAGTCGTTGCATAGTTGGGAAAGTGTAGGGTATTTTTGGAATAAAAAAATAGTGATGAGGTGTAAGGAGCACTTAGAGTGGTGGAAGAAACAACACCTTTGTTATTTTTATGTGTTTTAGACTTTAAACTTTATTTTAGGATTTACAGGTTTTTCTAAACTTATGTGGTTATATATAAAGGTAAACAATTTTATATGTCTTAGCTTTGAAATATATTTGTATTATTTGAGAAAGATATATTTAACTTATCAATAAGTTAAATTGTGACGTTCTTTATTTTTTTTATTAGGCCTACTTTTCTGAGTTATTTTTACTATACTTTTAAGAATTCAAATTAAAAAAGATTGTACTTCTTCTAAAAGGATTATATAATTTTTGAAGCTAAATTTTTCATTGAAAGAGCATGAAAGAGCATCAGCAACTCCATACATGTCTAAAAGGGTGGAAACGCGTTCTTGCCAGCGTCGAACGTCCGGAAGTGATTTTGCGAAGACTGTCTGGGTTCCAGGAACAATGGTTGGATTCTCCGAAAGCATGTTGTTGGTTTGGTTCTCCGAAGGCATGTTGTTGACGTCAGCCATAAGTCCTTAAGATTGTTGTAAAAAGGCTGACAGAATCACGAACAAAATTTATTTCCTAAGGCGTGTAGAGTCACTGTCCTTAAGGACTTATCCGCGATGTGCGCAAGTCCCCTAAGATACAACAGGACCTTCTCAGAATATTTCTGAGGATCTCAAAACTAGCAAGGAACTCTTAAAAGAGTATAAGAACAACCCAGAATATTTTAGAATATTTTAGAAGAGAGAAAAGAGCTAGAGAATAAAACTCAGAAAAGAGAAGAATGAGAAGAATGATTTTTGGTGTGTCTTAGAATGGAGGAGGAGCTCCCTATTTATAGAGCTAGGGAAGAATCAAGAAAATAAAAGAAATTAAAAGTCATAAATAATTTAATTAAAACTTGGACGTTGCTTAATAATTCCAAATTATGAAAGGAATGAACGTTGCAACATTTTAAATGAATTAAACGTTGTTACTTGAACGTACAAAAATTTCATTACCCATTAATAGAAATAACGTTGCAAACGGTTTCACTTTTGCAATAATAATAAAATATTATAACAAAAAGGAATTCCAGTAAAGAAAGTAAAGAAAGTAAAGAAAATGATACACTAGATGAAAATTTCAAAAACCGAGTTCCTACTTTCAAACACATACTTTTATTTATTCCTAAACTCTAAATCTTAAAGAAAAAATATTAAGGAAAAAGTCTCTTAACAACTCTTTTTTGACAATTTTTTGACAACGTGACAATTCTATGATTGGTCCGTTTCAAATATTTTTTTAAACATAAATTCAAACAGACCAATAAAATGATGACACATGTCCTGTTGTTAAAAAACTGTTAAAAAAAAGTTGTCAAAATATGTTTGTCAAATATCAAACCTCTCTTAATAGTTTGTCCATAAACCAAATTCTAGATAGGTTTCATGACAGGAATTATAAAATGAAAAAGGTTAGAGATTTAGTTTCAGGAAAGTCGTATTCGCAAATGGGGGTGTTATCCCCGAAAAATGACTATTATTTGTGAAAAAAAAAATCACCTCTAGCCCTCAATTCACCATCTGGCTTCACTTTTGTCAACATTGTTTTAACAGAAAGCTAATAAGAATATATTTAAACGTAAGAACGCTTGACTTTGGCTTTCAGAAGCTGTAAAATATAGGGTGACGAAGAGACAGAGAGAAGAGACAAGAGATAGGAGCCGAGAGAGAGCCTTCATTTCAAGGCTCATTAATTTTTATGATTTTTAAAAATTACAACTACGCTTAAAAAACAAATGAAATAGAGTAAATTAAATTATATTGTTGAAATTTTCTAGGACGATGCTGACATTTACAGTTTCTCTGTCTTTTATAATGACTTTGCTTTTGTCATGATATATACAGTCTTTTAAATTTCATATGTAGTCATGAATTGAGACTGTAATATAATTTAGATTTATATTTGAATTTCCAATACTTGAGTCTATCCTAAAATTATATTAAATTTATATGAAATTAGTATTATTTGTGGAAAAAAAAATTACCTCCAGCGTGGATTAATCCATTGTTGCTTGACTTTTGTAAAAGAATGTACCACATTTAAAAATTGAGAAAAAGCCAAAACTTAAAAGTAAGAAGCTTTGAAATAAAGATGTGGTGAATTTTATAGATCATATATTTTTGAAAAAGTGAGCGTATAAGGTGTAGCTTTGGAGTAGTATAAAAGAGGTGTTATATATGGTTGATTGAAGCATAAATAAAACTGGTAGGTTATGAAAAAGAAGATGGGTAACTGTGGGACGCTAGTTTTGTTGGTTATGCTACTGATTTCGACTTTCTTCTTTCTCTTCTATAAGCAAATTTATCTCGAGTTGAGTATCTTTTTAGTATTTCTTACCATAGATTCAATTATCATTGATTAACATTATTAGACACAAAAGCATATATTTATTCTTTTATTTATGAAAAGCAAAATCTTACAGGTCATGTTGTCAAGCTAGATCTCAGAAATCCTTGTTATCCCTTACAAGGAGATTTTCAACCAAACTGTAAGTTTTACGATCATGTCCTCGAAGCTCAACATCTTCACCCTTCTATATTGCAGCTTAAATATCTAACTTATTTAGATTTGAGTGGAAACATATTTCACAATACTTCAATACCAGCGTCCATTCAAACGCTGCAGCATCTGCAATTCCTTTATCTCTCTGATAGTCAGCTTAGTGGTAGGATCCCATACAATCTTGGGAATCTCACTAAATTGCTCATTCTTGATTTGAGCTTCAATCATCATCTGTATGCGAATGACTTCTACTGGATTTCTCAACTTTCATCCCTCCAATACCTTTAAATGAGTGATGTGAATCTTGATAAAGCTCAAAATTTGTTGCAGTCACTCAACATGCTTCCTTCTTTGATAAAAATAGATTTGAGAAATTGTGGACTTGATAAATTGAACAACCTGTTAGCATTTATTTTAATTAGAATAAATATTATAGCATTTTAAGTTTCTAGTTTTAAGGAACATAAAGTGGTCCATTAAGCCAATTATATTTATCCGTTTTAACTGCATAGAGGTTTTGGAGCAGTTATTATATTGTTTAAAGGTAAAGCTCAGCCCATTATTTTTAAACCTGTGATGGCCAGACTTTATATAAAGGAAATAGGTTACTCTCAGTTTTGATCACTAAGCCTACTTCTCTATTAAAAAAAACACACCATCGAGTTTGAGTGAGTTAAGGTTTAGAAAACAAAGTTGTATCTGTGTTAGGATTACAAAATTGCAATGGCAGGAGGTACGCACATTATTGCACATTATTTTTTCATTATTGCTTCCGTTGTTCTTGATCTGAATATGTTACTATTAATATAACATGTTTAGATCAATTTTACTCTGCTCTATACTTTTATCATTTGGTATTAGAGCCTCCTTATTCATCTGCCTTGCATGTTTTCGTTGATTTGGATTTTTGATTTATGGACTTTATTATTTTGATCCTTTTAATCCAAACAAAATTCTCAAATTAACGTTAAAAACTGATTACAATTTTTTTTGTAATCCTAAACGGAGCTTTTATGTTTAAAAGCGAAAATAAAATTAAAATTGGATCAAGAGGATCCGTCTAAAGCCGATGAACGTTCTTTCTGTCTCTCTTTTCAGGATTTTGAAAAGATCCTTTTGCTTTTCTTCATCTCTTTAATATAAAGAGGAAATCCTGTTTTTGCGTTTTAGTTTTGGGTCAATTCATGACCTATTTCAATATTTGTTATTTTTCAACCCTGCGTGTCTCTCATCATCCTTCCCCTCTAGGAAATTTGTAGGCTTGGTAAAAGACAATTAATCTTTGAACGTGATATATATCTGTTTAAATGTTTTTGGATTAATAGTTATGTATATTTTATGGATATTATTTGTATGTATATTTTTGTTATTATACGTGCAAATATGTGCATTATTATTAATATATTTGCATATTAAGAATTTTATGTAAATATTTATATATTATTAATGTTTTAGTAGTAATATAGTTTTAATAGATTAAAGAGTAGCCACAACATCTTTAATCAATTAAAATTGTATATAAAGTTTTGATAGATGAGAAACATTAGTAGTAAATAATTATATTTAATATGATAAAATCTACCCACAGGAATTTTTTCATATTTATATGATTAATTAAGATAAAATATTAAATTATATTTCTTAATTTTGCCCACAAGAATTAAGAAAAGGAACATAATTTGATAGTTTTATCATTAAGAGAATGAGTCTAATTGAGTAAGACTTTAGCCCACATGCAAGTTTTATGTTAATAGACTCATTGGTAAAGACATGTTTTGCATTGGTGAAACATGACATATAATTTGATAATTTTATCATTAAGATAATGTGTTTAATTGAGTAAGACTTTAGCCCACAGGCAAGTTTTATGTTAATAAACTCATTGGTAAAGACATGTTTTGCATTGGTAAAACATGACATTTATTTTAGTCTCAAATTATACATTAAGCATGTAATTTTGAATCTGCAGTTTCTCAATCTGTGAATTTTTTTGATATCAAGTGTGGTATTCCCGAGTTGAAAGGAGATAATTATAAGGTTTGGAAGGAAAGAGTTCTTCTTCATTTAGGCTGGATGGACATTGACTATGCTATTAGAAAACCAGAACAACCAGTATTAATGAGACCAGCACTCAAGATGATATTGATCTTTATGAAAAATGGGAGAGGTCAAATCGTCTCTCCATTACGTTCATAAAAACCAATATTTCCGCTGGGATCCGTGGTTTAGTTGACCAGTATGAGAATGTCAAAGATTTACTAAGGGCTATTGATGAGCAGTTTACGACATCCGATAAATCTCTTTCCAGCACCCTTATAATGCGGTTTTCATCCTTAAAGCTTATTGGAATTAAGGGAGTGTGTGATCATATCATGTGCATTAGGGACATTGTGGCTCAACTGAAAACTTTGGAAGTTATTATGTCTGATTCTTTCCTGGTACATTATATTTTGTGCACTTTGCCTCACATAAAGATAAATGGTTTATTAATGAATTATTGACCATGTGTGTTCAAGAAGAAGAAAGGCTATTAATAGAAGAAGGGGAGAGGGTGAACTTGACTACTTCTTTTGAGAATAAGAACCAAGTTAATAGGAAGGGAAATATTCCTGCTAAGCCAGTTATTAAGAAGGAGCCCAGTTGTTTCTTTTTGTAAAAAGAAAGGACACATGAAGAAAGACTGCTTAAAATTTAAGAATTGGCTTAATAAGAAAGGGTAAGCAAAACCTAAGGAGGCCAGTGGGAAGTGAGCAATATATCTACTCAGAGAGTAAGATGAGTTCACATGTGGAGGTCATTGGAACGTGCAGTTTAGTTTTAAGTAGTGGTTTTGTTTCGAATTTGGAAAAGACATTTTATGTTCCTTGTTTTTCTAAGAATTTGATTTCTATTTCACAACTTATACCTTTGGATTTTTCATTTAATTTTTCAGATTCTGGTTTTACCTTAATGAATAAATCTAAAGTTGTTGGTTTTGGTAAATTATGTGATGGTCTTTATTCCATTATTTTGCAAAACAATATCACTTATGATTTTATGCACGTTACTGCCGGGTTAAAAAAAGATGTGTTATGAATGAGAGTTCTTCTATTTTATGGCATCGTAGATTGGGACACATCTCCATTGAGAGAATTAAGCGATTAGCCAATGAAGGAGTACTTAGTACTTTGGATTTTACTGATTTTGAGATTTGCGTGGATTTCATAAAGGGTAAGCGAACTAACAAGTCTAAAAGAGGTGCTAAGAGGAGATCAAGTTTACTAGAAATTATTCATACAGATATTTGTTGTCCGGATATGGATGCTAGTAGTCCGAAATGCTTCATCACCTTTATAGATGACTACTCACGTTACATGTATCTCTACTTACTTCGTTCTAAGGATGAAGCTTTGGATGCCTTTAAAATTTTTAAGGCTGAAGTTGAGATACAATGCGGAAAGCAAATCAAGATTGTGAGATCAGATATAGGTGGAGAGTATTATGGTAGATACACGAAGAATGGACATGGTGAGAAATATGAGGAGTAATTCAAAACTTCCTCAACTCTTGTGGACTGAAGCATTAAAGACGGCTGTGTATATATATTAAACCGAGTCCTAACCAAGGCTGTCCTAAAGACACCGTTTGAGTTATTCAAAGGTTGGAAACCAAGTTTGCGACATATACGCATTTGGGGATGTCCGTCTGAAGTGAGAATTTATAATCCACAAGAGAAGAAACTAGACCCAAGGACTATTAGTCGTGGCTATTTCATTGGATATGCTGAAAAGTCTAAGGGATATAGATTCTATTGTCCATCGCATAACACTAGGATTGTGGAGTCAATAAATGCAAAATTTCTTGAGAATGACTTGGTTAGTGGGAGTGATCAATTTCCAAACATTGGGAATGAAAGGGATCACTATGAAGCTCAACCCTCTAGCTCAAGTGATAGATTGGTTGTCATTCACACCCCTCAAACACAAATGGGTGTTAGACAAACAATAATTGAAGCTTCACAACTTGCTGAAAATGACCTTACAGATCAAGTTGCTAATGAGGAACAAGTTGAACAACCTACTGAACAGTTGCTTGGCAACAAGTTCCTCAGGAAAATGATGAGGCAACATTCAGAATATCTACTAGAGTTAAAAGGCTAGCAATTCCTAGTGATTATATAGTGTATTTGCAAGAAGTTGACTACAATGTTGGAGCTACAAATGATCCTGAAACGTTTTCACAAGCCATGAGTTCTAAAGAATCAAACCTATGGCATTAGTAGCTCATTTTGATTTTGAGTTACATCAAATGGATGTGAAAACAACATTCCTTAATGGTCGTTTGGAAGAAGAAGTTTATATGAAACAACCAGAAGGATTCTCTTCTAAAGACAATAAGCATTTATTTTGCAAGCTTAATAAATCTATCTATGGATTAAAACAAGCCTCCCGCCAATGGTATCTAAAGTTTCATGATGTTATCACTTCATTTGGTTTTGAAGAAAATGTCATGGATCAATGTATATACCAAAAGGTCAGTGGGAGCAACATTTGTTTCCTTGTTTTATACGTGGATGATATTTTGCTTGTAACCAACGATAAGGGTTTGCTATATGAAGCGAAACAATTTCTCTCAAAGAACTTTGACATGAAGGATATGAGAGAGGCATTTTATGTCATTGGCATTAAGATCCATACGGAAAGATCTCGGGGCATTTTGGGTTTGTCTCAAGAGACTTATATCAACAAAGTTTTAGAGAGGTTTAACATGAAGAATTTTTCACAAAGTGTAGCTCCTATCATGAAGGCTGATAAACTCAATTTGAATCAATATCCAAAAAAAAATGATTTTGAGCGGGAACACATGAAGAATATTCCATATGCTTCAGCTTTTGGAAGTCTTATGTATGCATGGGTTTACATTAGACCTGACATTGCATATGTTATTGGAGTTTTGGAAAGATATTAGAGTAATCCAGGTGTTGACCACTGGAAATCTGCAAAAAAGGTAATTAGATATCTTCAAGAAGGTAATTCGTTTCTTGTTTTGAGACTACCTCGCATGGTGTATGGTTGAAGAGTTTCATTTTTGAGCTTAGAGTTGTGGACTCTATTTCTAGGCCATTAAGGTTGTACTGTGACAACTCTGTTGCGATGTTTATGGCTAAGAATAATAAAAGTGGATGTCGAAGTAAGCACATTGACATCAAATGCTTAGCCATCAGAGAACGTGTTAAGGAAAAGAAAGTGGTCATTGAACACATAAACACTGAGTTGATGATTGCTGATCCTTTAACTAAAGGCATGCCACTAAAGAATTTAAGGATCATGTAGTGCAAATGGGACTTGGTTCCATGATGTAATTTCATTATCAGTATATTTGTTATTTTCAATGAAACTCTTATTCAGTTTGATGTTCTTCTCATATGTTTTGTGCACATTTATTCTGAGAAGATATCATTTAGTTTTGATCTAGCATAAATATATGGTTTATGCATTAAGTTGAGAGCTAATGTTGATAGAAATATATATTGTGGTACATGGAAGATAACACTCACTATCAGAGGACCTATCGCCATGACTCGTATATATTATGTCACTTGTTGTGGTTAATAATTGGATAATGGACCAAGTGGGAGAATGTTAGCATTTATTTTAATTATAGAATAAATATTATAGCATTTTAAGTTTCTATTTTTAACAAACATAAAATAGTCCATTGAGCCAATTATATTTATCATTTTTAACTGCATAGAGGTTATGGAGCAGTTATTATATCGTTTAAAGGTAAAGCCCAACCCATTATTTTTAAACCTGTGATGGCCAGGCTTTATATAAAGGGAATGAGTTACTCTTAGTTTTGATCACTAAGCCTACTCCTCTATTCAGAAAAACACATCATCGAGTTTGAGTGAGTTAAGATTTAGAAAACAAAGCTGTCTCTGTGTTGGGATTACAAAATTGCAATGGCAGGAGGTACGCATGTTATTGCACATTATTCTTTCATTATTGCTTCCACGGTTCTTGATCTGAATATGTTACTGTGAAATGTTAATATAACATGTTTAGATCAATTTTATTCTGCTCTATACTTTTATCACAAAATTAATTATATTTGTTAATCTGCAAATGAAATAAAAGTATTCTTCTCCTAGAAGTCAATATCAAAAAGATGTATTTGTTGCCTAAAATTAATTACACAACCACAAAGAATATTCAAAAACTAATTCAGGCATTATCTAGAGCTTCCTATTACAAAAGAAAAGGAGAAAAAAAAGAAGGTAGACCCTCAAAATAGCCAAAACCATCATCGGTTCAATAACTTGAAGTATGTGGTCTGTCCTCCCGTGCCTTAACTCTTTCCATCTAAATACATTTCTCATATAACCTCCTTCAACGTACCATCCTCCTAATGAAACCTAGCAATACTATTATTATATACTTCTAACTCATACCTTTCTTATGATTAAGTTTGAGCTTAACTTACATCTACCACAGAATCATAAATATTTCGGCTTTAAATTGGCCATCCTAGGTTCTTTCGGAATACCTCATTAGGATAATAAAAAAAAATCTGCAGATAAAATTCATCATTGATAATCGATACATTCAGGCATTTATTACACATAAATATTTTAATATCTATTAATAAATGGATTGAGTACAAATATTATACTATCATTATTCATAAATGTTTGTTATTTGTAAAAAATTAAAATTAAAATTTAATTTATATTTTATTAAATTAAATTTAATTAAAATGAAAATTAATTTATTTTTTATTAGGTTAAATTTAATTAAAATTAAATTTTAATTAATATTTAATTTAATTTATATAATATTTTATATACTTTTTCTAATTTTATTTTAAAAATATTATAAAGATATATTTTGTTAAACATTTACAAGAATCCATAAATTTTAAAATAGCTATCAATATTTTTTAGACAAATATCCTTCTGACACACATTGCAACGACAACTATGTTTAAAAGTCTAGGAATGTTATTTCTATATATGTTCGGAGTGGGAATGGAGTAAATAGGTTCTCCCGTGTGTTGCTGGAATCTGAAAAGTTTAGGGTTTTTGTTATCTTAATTTTGAAAATAAAGAGATCTGTTATAATTATAACTAATATTAAAAGTTTTTTTATTATTATAAAATGTCATTGCATAATCTAGAAGACTATTAACTCATTTGTAATTCTTTCAACTTCTCACTTATCATACTTGTAGATTTCAACTAGTATAAAAACTAGTTATAAAAAAATATTTTTATAATAGTGATACAGTGAATCTTTAACTCAAAAGAAAATACATGGATAATTTTAATAATGATGTATTTCAAAAACTAAGCGTAACTTGTTCGATAAGGAAGATGAACAAGTAGTATAAAAGGTGTTATGGTTGTGTTTTGGTTCATTGAACATTAATAAAACTGGTGATTAAGATAAGGAAGATGGCATATTCTTCTGGGACGCTAGTTTTGTTGCTTATACTACTCACCGTCTTCACCCCATCAACACTTGCTGAGTTGAGCAGTGAAGCTTCACCTCTGCAACATATGAAGCCATATCCAAGCGGGAATCTTCCTGACATACCTATCCCGAAGTTTGGCATCCCTCGCTCTCGTCCTAGGCCGCCACCAACAGACACACCTGTGCAGAGTCAGTTTGAGCCTCCCATCCGTATCCCGGTGCCTGGAACCGCTCGCCCTCGTCCTAGGCCGCCACCAACACACTAGGTGCCCTAGGCTTACCCTTCTACTATTTTCTCATCTTCACCATACAAATAAACATCTTCACTTTCTTCTCTCTTCTATAAGAAAATTGTCTCATCAATTTTTGTAATCTCTTTTGTTTGTTTCATGATGTGTAAGATTTAAATTATTTTTATTTATGAGAAGCTTTTTATCAAGAGGAATCCATACCAAAACTAACCAACTAATTACCAACTTTCAATTTCATATCATCCTGTAGAAAAATAATTAAAGTGATAATCAATTTATAAATTACTAATTTTTGGTTAATCTTAATGTGCTTATAGGTTTAATAGCTGATTAAATCAGTATGTTATATTACCCTCTTCATGGTACACACATACTTGTTTCTTCCTTCATAAAAGTGAGAAGGGTTGGTTGATTACTTTCTAAGGCTAGGGTTTTGTATGTAACAGAAAAGGTGGTTGTTTTGTTCTAGCTTTTAAATTTTTCACATACAAAAAATTTGCCTTGATCACTTCCATGCCATTCATGGTTAATGGATTGTCAAAAATTGAACACAAAACCAATGACTAATTCACTTGGGTGCTTTATTCATTTTTCCAATTTATCTTTCTCAGTCTCCTCTTATGAACCAACCTCAGTGTTGGTGTTGTTGCTTAGGTCCTCCTATTTTGGTTGTTATGGTTGTTGCTACTCCGCTTCTGCTGCACTAGCCTCCCCTATTGGAAGGGACTGTCCCCAAGCCATCGTTTTTTAACACCTCCTCCTTGATAGTCTCATCATGAATTTCTCAGGGGTCATACATTATAGTGGTTAGTGCTGTTGTTGTTCTTAGGCAAAGTTGAACAAAATTTGATGGAGGGCTATCTGGTGTTGGTAAATGTAAAAGGAACGTGTGCTATGTCAGAAAAAAAAAAAAAAAACACATCAAATAGCCATGCTTTTATTAACTCTTTTTCCTAATTCGGGTCACCGTAACCTACCTGCAATTTGGTTCTGGGAAGCCAAATTTTGATGGGGTTTTGAATTTTTTGTGGTCTCTGTGTGCTGTATTTGCATTTGGAGGTCGGAATTGGAGAACTAAGTTCCAACCTGTCTGTTTTTTTGTTGCTTTTTTTCATCGTAATGCGTTTTTTTCAGAAGACCGAATTTTGGAAATGGGATTTGTGAATCATGTGAAAGGGGGAGAAGCTTGACAGAAAAAAAAAATTAATGTATTTGATCCAAAATTTTAATTTAAGAAAATAATTAAAATTTTGTGGAATAATTTTTAATTGATTTGAAGGAGGAAAGAAATTAAAAGATTTATGTTAGGTGGAGCATAATTTGGTTTGTGTAAAAAATGTAAATAATGTTAAATTTAAAAATTGGAAAAAAAAATTAAAAGTTTGTTATTTTTATTGATGGTAGACAGAAAATTTAAAAATGGCTTTTAGAAAAGCAGTAGATAATATAAAAATTTATTTAAAACAATTAATTAAAGTTGAAGAGAATCAATTTTAATTGGTTTAAGATAGTAGAGAAATTTAAAAATATAAGGTGAAATATAACTTGGTTTTGTACAAAACAATTTTTTTTTATAAAAAATATTTTTGAATTTTTATTGTTATTGATATTATTATTGGGGAAATAAAATATTGAAAAGATTTTAAAAGATGCAATAACAAATATAAAATGAATAAAAACATACACTGTAAGTTTTAGATCGGTGTTGAAAATGAAATGATGCTATAGAAATTAAATTCAAAATAACAAATTATAAAAAAATCAAAAATTAAAAAAAAACATAAATGTTTTTTTCTTGGTAAGAATAGAATTTAAAAAAGTTAAGAAAGTGGGGAATAAACTTTATTTCGTTTGAAAGAGGAAACAGATTTAAAAATACAGAATAATTTGATTTTTGGAGGAAATTTAAATAATTTTAAATGTACAAATTGAAATAAATTCTAAAATTTTGTAGATGTTTATTGTTACTGCTGTTCTAATTGGTTGATTAAAATATTGAAAGGATTTAAAAACAGAAATAAAATGAAATAAATTTATTAGTTTTGAAATAATTAATTATAATTCAAGAATAAATGATAATTTATTTTAAAGAGTGAAGAAAATAATATATTTGGTTTCCTAATATCATTTGAAATTAAATTTTTTTGTTTTCGGTTTGTTAAAAAATATAAAATAAATAATAGAAAACTAAAATAAACTATTTGTGTGGTTTAAAAAAAATATTTCTTAGTTTAAACAAAGAAATAAAATGTAATTCATTTTTAGTTGTTATGTTTGTAATAATAAATTAGTTTGTAAGTGTTGAGAAAAAAAGATTGTGGTATGATTTTATGATTCATTAGTGTTAAAAAAAATAGTAAACTAAGAGGATGTGAATTGATTTTCAGTTAAAAGTATTCTTTTCAAAGTTTAAAAAAAAAAATTTAAATGAAGTTTTATGAATCATTTAATAAAATTAGTGTGAGATGCAATTATTCTGATTCTTTGTTTGAGTTTGCACTTGGCCTTGGTATGTCCAGTCTTGCAATAATTTTTTTTTTTGTTTTTAGTTTGTTATAAAAAATATAAAATAAATATTAGAAAACTAAAATAAATTATTTCTGTTTAAAAAAAAAATAATCCTCTAATATTAACCAACAAAGAAATATAGGTTTTGAATAATAGTTTTTTACTCTGAAATTAATGTAAAGATCAATGATGGTAAAACTCAAATTACTTGTATTCACTACAGAAAAAGTAGTCATAACAAATCTGTCTGCTTCAAGAAATTATACTAAACGCATTTGCACATATTGTGGAACAAAAGAACATTCAGATGTGTGTTACAAGAAACTTGACTTCCCACGTGGCCACAATTTTTTTAACAACAAAGTCAATTGTGTCAATATCAATGATAATATACATGAAGGGAAGCAGAGCATGGTGGTGGTGAATAGGACATGCGTCTGACACAGCAATATCAGACTCTCCTCCCTCTTCTTAGATCTAGAGAGGAAGGTTCTAAAAACTCTCATGCTGCTTAAATAAACACCATCACTTTTAATCTATTCCAGCCAAGTACACAACAGTATGATAAGGACAAAGAGTCAGTTATATATATGATTGATATTACCCCCTTCATGGTACACACGTACTTGTTTCTTCCTTCACAAAAGTCAGAAGGGTTGGTTGATTACATTCTAAGGCTAAGGTTAGCCAAGGTGGTTGTTTTGTTCTAGCTTTTAAATTTTTCACATACAAAAAATTGTCTTTATCACTTCCATGCCATTCATGCTTAATGGATTGCCAAAAACTTAATAAAAAACCAATGACTTATTCACTTGTGCGCTTTATTCATTTCTCTAATTTATGTGTTTGATTCACTCATCTCACAATGGTAAGTCCACTCAATCATGTTAACTCCAAGTTGTGAATTGCCTTAAATTATGTCTCATTCTTTTAAGTACTAAAGTTTTCAAAGCTTTCTTTCTTTCACTTCCAAAATTCTCAAAACATGTAGATAAATTTTGATATGTTGTGATTGATGCTATAAAATTACTATTATTTAACCAAGATAATTTTAGTGTTATGACAAACTAGATTAAGTTAATCCTAAATTGTATTCTAACATATTTAGAATTAATTTTGGAATTGATTTTTATAAAATCTTATGAAAAAGGTTAATAAAACACGACACAAGTAATGAAAAATAAAAGTAAAAAAAAAATCTAATCTAATCAAATTATTATTGAAGGATAAAATTGTGAATTTATTTCAATAAATGAAATAACAAATTAACAAAAGACTTTAAAATAATTTTAGTAAGACCTACTCTACTGTATGATCCTCTGTTTGACAAATGGATCGGGTGACAGCCAACAACTCAACAACCGATTGGCAAGAACAATTAAAAAGATAATTAAAGGATAATTACAAATGATAACAATCATTGATTGGCGATTAATGAGAATAATAGTAGCTACTAATGGAAAATTAATAAGTCTAATTTAATTACCAGGTTTATAAATACATTTTTGACATTGAAGTAAAAGATACTTTTCAAAACCTAGTTTTTACTAAATGAAATATTGTTGACTTGAGTTTAGAGCCGTCAAAATGGGTCACAACCCGTGGGTCAATCCGGCCCGTCACGGGTTCGGATCGGGTTGGATTTGAAAAATACAACCCATCTATATGCGGGTCAGATTTTAACCCGACTCATACGGGTTGAACCCGTGGTGAGCCGAGTTGGCCCACCAACCCACCTATCTAATTTTGTTTTTTTAATTTATTATTTTATTTATGAAACCCTAAAAAATAAAATACTCTCTTCACTCACTATGTATACCAAAAAAGTAACATCTCACAAATCACTCTCACGGTACTTGCTCTCATCTGACATGCTCTCACTCTCACTTCACTGAAATTCTTCAAGGAGCAGTTGCTCTCATCTGACGGTGTTATCACTCTCACTTCACTGAAATTCTCCAAGGAGCAGGTAAAACACCCTTCTTTTTTCTTCTCTTTTCTCCACATTTTTGTTTTCTCACTTCTCTTTTTTTTTTTTCCAAAAACCCTATAATGACAAAAATAAGGGTTTGCAAATTTGTTTTTTGTTCTGGGGGATTTGAAGACATGAAATGATTTTTTTCATGTTCTGACATGCTTATATAAGATTTTATTCATTTTATTTAAACAATTTGAGTATATATTATTTGAACAAGCTCTTTTTGATATCTTTGAATTTGAGAAATTATGTTACAGATTAAACTATTAATTTTTTGTTGATGTTGTTGAATAAGGAACAAAAAATGATGAATATAAGAAACTTATTTGTATGTTTTTTGTGTTTGTTTTTGGATGACATNAATTTTTTGTTGATGTTGTTGAATAAGGAACAAAAAATGATGAATATAAGAAACTTATTTGTATGTTTTTTGTGTTTGTTTTTGGATGACATTTGGATTATATTGTACTTTTTATTATTATTTTGAATTGTCTTTAACATAATTTTTTTGGGAGTGAAATTTGTTTAAATTTAAATTACAGAAAGTTTGTACTTTTTTATTTTTAAAAAAATGTAATTAAATGGGCTAGTGAGCCAACCCGTTTACCCACCAACCCGTGATGGGTCGGGCCGGATTGGGCCGGGTTACCCGTTTTGACAGCTCTATTTTAGTTTTAGAATACTTTTTACATGTAAACCTTCGAGTGGAACACCTACTAATTCTAGTAATTTTCTTGACTATAGGTTTGAATTGTAAAATCTTCAATTCAGGCAATATCTTTCATTTTACCTTGTATTTTAATTTCGTTGTATTATAACGGGCTTGTAAGGTGTTTTGTGTGGTGATTGTGTATAGTATCACCTATTTTTTTTTTCTTAAGAGTTTTTTTTTTCAAGAGTTTGCTTAAATCTTTAGTTTAAAATTATGTAAGTGTATTTATAATTTGAAATTTGTGATCTTTAGTGAAATTTTTAACTAAAATTGTTAGAAAAGCTAAATATAAATTATTTTGATTCAAACCACCTTTGTGTATTATTTTTCTTCTTGATCTGAATATCTTTTCTTTTATTCTTGGTGATTGAATGGGATTTAAATAATGCATCACACATCACTGATCTTATTAAATGATTCATAAAATATTTTGAAACTTTGAAAAAAAATACTTTTAATTGGAAACCAATTCACTCCTTGATTTGTATATTGGCTATGCTATTTTTTTAACACTAATGAATCATAAATAAATCATACTACATAAAAAAAAAAACCCTAATCCCTTTTTTTCTCGAACATTTACAAACTAATTTATTATTACATACATACCAACTAAAAATGAATTATGTTTCGGTGATAATTTTATGGGACCGAGACACTGACCTGAGTGACGTAACTCTGCTGCTTTCTAGCACTAGATTACTGGTTCTGTGAATATTTCAGCCGTACGTTCCTCTAATCGTCCATTGCGCTCCAAATTCTGACCGGGAGGGGAGGGGTACCTGCAAAGGCACTCCGACGCTCAAGTTAGGCATCTGTCGTAGGATGTTCTCAGTTCTCAACAAAGTGATGCTCAGAGTGAGAGAATTGGTAGTAGAACTGCTATGTGATTATGATGGAAGTGGAGAATGTGAGGAGTGTAAGCGTACCTTGTTTGGTGTCCTTGGTTCTCTATTTATAGGCTATTTATAGGCTTTGAGTTGATATAAGATTAACAGAATATAAACAACAAAATAAAATATATACGAACTTACTTGGTTATCCACAAACAGAAAAATAGCTTCATTTATATTTCTAATTAGATATTATTTGATTCTTAGTATGATGTTATTTGATTCTCAGTATCTTTAATTGAATACCTTTTAGATTGATGGGCTACGAGCCCAATAATAAGAGTTGATTCAATTATGGCCCAGTATGACATTTGATTCAGTATCTTCTATAACAGGTCGTCTGCTTGTCGTAGCCGGTCGTTATAATCGACCGCTTGAGATATCCTACCGTACAAATTACATTTTCTTTCTTTCTTAAGGAATATATTTCTTTTAAAATCACAAAAATAATTTACTTTAATTTTATATTATTTATTTTATCTAAAACACAAAAATTTAAATTCAAATGATATTAGGAAACCAAATATATTATTTTCTTTATTATTTCAAATAAATTATCATTTATTCTTGAATTATAATTAATTAGTTCAAAATATCTGATAATAAATTTATTTCATTTTGCTTTTTTAAATCCTTTCGATATTTTAATGGTTTAAACCTCTTTTTGGTCCCTAAGTTATGAGCAGATGTTCAGTTTAGTCCCCGCTTTTAAGAATGTAAACCTTTGGTTCCTAAGTTATAAAAAATGTATCAAATGAGTCCTTTTTTGATGTTCATGGTAAAGTACAAAGAGCAATCTAAAGTGTTGTTATTATTAAGAAACAAATCAGAACAATATAAAGATGTAGCAGTTGTTAAGAAACAACCAAAAACAGTATTTCAAGTCAAAAAATGACTCATTTGATACATTTTTTTATAACTTAGGGACCAAAGATTTACATTTTTAAAAACGGGGACTAAACTGAACATCCACTTATAACTTAGGGACTAAAAAGAGGTTTAAACCTATTTTAATCAAACAATTATAACATAGTAACAATAAACACGTCACAAATTTTAAAATTTATTTCAATTTGTACATTTAAAATTATTTAAATTTCCTCCAAAATCAAATTATTCTGAATTTTTAAATCTGTTTCCCCTTTCAAACAAAATAAATTGTATTCTCCATAATCTTAACTTTTTTAAATTCTATTCTTACCAAGAAAAGAATTATTTATATTTTTTTAATTATAGATTTTTTATAATTAATTATTTTAAATTAATTTCTATAGCTTCATTTCATTTTCAACACAGATATAAAAATTATAATATTTTTAGTCATTTTATAATTTTTATTGCATCTTTTAAAATATTTTCAATATTTTGTTTCTCCAATAATTATATCAATAACCATAAAATTCACAAATATTTTTTTTTAATTCTATTTTTAAAAAAAAAATTGTTTTGTACAAAACCAAGTTATATTTCACCTTATTTGGTTTTTTAATTTCTCAGCTATCTTAAACCTGTAAGAACCTCCAAATTAGAGTATTATAGTTGATAGGTGTATTGAAATAATGAGACCGAATATTATATTTTAAAATAATTTGATAATATAAATAAAAGTTCTTAAACTCTCATTATTTAAAACACAGTTCATCTCTTTAAAACCTTTTATCTCAGTTCTCTCTACCTTCTCTCTAACTTTTCTAACTCCTCGATCATCTATTTGATGATAAGGAGGTACTTAGAAGATCATGGCAAGGTAATCTCCAAATCTATACAATTGGTTTCTGCAAAAGAGCAGGTAAGTTTTGGCTCCTTTTTACTATTTTTCTTTTACTCGAGTTCATGCATGAAGTTTTCCATCGCATGTATGTTTCTATCTGTCTTCTTAAATCCTTGTCAATCAGAGGTCCTAAGGACTCTCCATGTTTCTCTTTCGGTGTCTCGTAAATGTATTTATAGTTCATTGAGTCGGAAGTAACGGGAGTGCGATTCTAGAGCTTGGAATCTTGTGAGGTAAGGGAAACTAATTTGTCATTCATATATGTAATAGAAAGCTTTAATTTGTTATTGATGTTGTTATATGGTTATATGACAGCTTGGATATGCTAAATTGAGAAAATAGTAATTATTTGTGATTCATAGTGTAATCTTGATGCTGTATAATTATGTGAATGTTGTTTAACTTCATATATGTTGAATTTGTATTGGATTTAGTGCAAAATTGTGTTGATGGTGATATTTGTGAAAGGGAGAGGTTGAAGTACTACTTTATGGTCTAAATTGATGGGTGTTGGTATACAAATTCTTAGAACAATGAGTTAATAAGGGAATTTTGTAGTTTGGTGAGTGGTATAAAGTCTTTTATAACTAGTTTATACTCTTAGATGGTCAAATTTTGATGTCAAGTGGAGAGAAAGAAACTAAGTTGTTTTATACTTGTTTTAGGGTGAAATTAAGGGGTTTTGATAGGCAAATTTATGGGGAAATTGTTGGTCTGGAAAAACATAAGCCTGAGGTTAGTTTGAAAGTCATTTAAGACTTGTTAAAGTTGTAAAACCAGTAAAATCTTGTGTGGAGTTCAATAGTGGACTAGTGAGTGGGTATTTGCATGTTTTTGGTCCAAATAAGGGGGGTTTGAGTGGTGAATTTCTTAAGGAGTGGTTTTAGAGAAACCTGATATTTGGGGTTGGTGTCTAGGCCATTTAAAACTTGTATAGCCTTTTTGTTCAACTAAATCTGAGCTAAAATGTTTAGAATTTGATACATGAGTTTTAGTTGTAAATTGATTTATTGAACCTTGATTCCTTACCAAATCATCAAGTTGGTATTTAATATAAGTTATAAACATGTACTTGAGTCATTTACATTGTCTAGGATGCCATTTTGATCATTTGGATAGGTATTCGGGTCAAACAAAGCTAGTTTTAGAGTTGTTGATTTGTTGGTATAGGGTTGAGCGCTAGGATTCTAGGGTTAAGCTACACCGTTATTGTTTTTATTGTGGTAGACAAGTTCTCAAAGATGGCTCACTTTATTCCCTGCCAGAAAAGTGATGATGTCAACCATGTGGCCAATTTATTTTTCAAGGAAATGGTGAGACTACATGGTATTCCAAAGAGCATTGTGTCAGATAGAGATGTAAAATTTATTAGCTACTTTTGGAAGGTATTGTAGGGTAAGTTAGGCACAAAAATTCTCTTCTCTACAATGTGTCATCCCCAAACGGATGGGCAAAGTGAAGTGGTAAATTGAACTCTTTCTCAACTCCTTAGATGCTTTGTAAATAAAAATTTGAGAACTTGGGAGGAATGGATACCACATGTGGAATTTGTTTATAATAGGGTAGCTCATTCTACTACTTATATGTCTCCATTTGAGGTAGTCTATCGTTTTAACCCTATAATTTCCTTAAATTTTTTGTCTTTGCGAAATATTCATTCTATGACTAACAAAGATGGTCTTGCCAAAACTACTTTTGTTAGGACCTTGCATAAGGAAGTGAAGGCACAAATTGAAAAAAAAAATTGAGAAAATAGCTTCTAAGGCTAACTAAGGGAAGAAGATGATGAAGTTTGAGCTTGGAGATTAGGTGTGGGTACACATTAGGAATGAGAGGTTTCCTTCCAAAAGAAAATCTAAGCTCCTACCTAGTGGAGACAGACCTTTTCAAGTTCTTAAGAAAATTAATGATAATGCTTTCATTGTTGCTCTACCTAATGATTATGAAGTAAGCTCTAGTTTCAACATTAATGACTTGTTTCCATTTGATATAGGTACTAATATGGGAAAAATTTCGCTTTAAGAAAGAGAGAATCATAGAGGATTTTCCCTTGATCCTATGGAAGAAGAACTTGAGAAAAAGCCTTTGCAATACAAAGGACGTATGACAAGGTCAAGGAGAGAATAGTTGGAAGAACGAATCTCGTTTAGGCTCATGATGCTCCATAAAGATTGGAATTCAAGGGACATGAATAGCATGGCTTGGACCATAATTATACAATAGTTTAGGCAATTAAAAATATTTGTAATTTTCTTCTAATTACAAACATTTTATTTTTATTTTTTTTTTATTTTTGAGTTCTTTTTGGGTTCAATGTCTTTGCGATTTCTTTTAGGGTTTCTTAGGTGCCTTAAACATTTGTGCCTATATATAAGGGCACCGAATACATATGTAGACACTTTTGAGTCATAATATATGCATTTACATTATGTAGAGAGGATTCTCTTGGTTCTTGGATTAGAACTCTGATTCTTATCGAAGATTAACTTCTTTATATGTCTCCATTTGAGGTAGTCTATGGTTTTAACCCTCTATTTTCCTTATTTGTCTTTGCCAAATATTGATTCTATGACTAACAAAGATGGTCTTGCCAAAACTACTTTTGTTAGGAACTTGCATAAGGAAGTGAAGGCACAAATTGAAAAAAAGATGGAGAAACTAGCTTGTAAGGCTAACTAAGGGAAGAAAAAGATGAAGTTTGTGCCTGAAGATTAGGTGTGGGTACACATTAGGAAGGAGAGGTTTCCTTCCAAAGAAAATCTAAGCTCCTACCTAGAGGAGACAGACCTTTTCAAGCTCTTAAGAAAATTAATGATAATGCTTACATTGTTGATCTACCTAATGATTATGGAGTAAGCTCTAGTTTCAACATTAATGACTTGTTTCTATTTGATGTAGGTACTAATTTGGGAAAAAATTCGCTTTAAGAAGGAGAGAATCATAGAGGGTTATCCCTTGATCCTATGGAAGAAGAACTTAAGAATAAGCCTTTGCAATACAAAGGACGTATGACAAGTTCAAGGAGCAAATAATTGGAAGAACAAATCTCGTTTAGGCTCATGATGCTCCATGAATATTGGAATTCAAGGGACATGAGGAGCATGGCTTGGACCATAATTATACAATAGATTAGGCAATTAAAAATATTTGTAATTTTCTTCTAATTACAAACATTTTATTTTATTTTATTTTTATTTTTGAGTTCTTTTTGGGTTCAATGTTTTTGGGATTTCTTTTAGGGGCACCAAATACATATGTAGACACTTTTTAGTCATAATATATGCATTTACATTCTGTAGGGAGGATTTTCTTGGTTCTTGGATTAGAACTCTAGTTCTTATCAAAGATTAACATCTTTATGACGAATCTTTACTTGACTTATCAATATACTAGATTGGGACGTCCACATCTCTGTCTTATTCTGCATTCTTCTATAGTTTATTTTTGTTGTGCCTTTTGAGGATTCAAATTCAGAAAAGATCATACTCTTTCCTAGACAGAATCATATCAAGTAATATATACTAATTAATTAAATCTACTTATTTTAAAATGTGTTATGGTTAACAAACTTCATTCTACTAATTTTATTTTACAACTAACTTGTTATGCTGATACATCTCGCAAGACTTATGTATTAAGGGTGGCAGGTAAGTTGTTTAGAAATTTAGAACTAGCTTGGTAAATAAATATCTAAAGGATGAGAATGGAAAGTATTTAGAGAATATTCCTACTCATTCTCATACTTATACTTTAATTCGTGTACTCAATAATTTTTTACTATCTTTCTTTTTAGGAAAAAAAAGCCTAAAAATAAGGAAAGAGCATCAAACTCTAAGTACCTTTATAAGGGCTCGTGTAAGGGGTATGTGCACCTAAAACAAGAAATTGTAACTCAATATATAACTAAATACACAACATACAAGTTGTTAATATTGATTTCAAACTATTTTGATTATTTTTAAAAAAAAAACAGATAAAGGAATTGAGATCAAATGTTAGTAACATTCGTTGTCAAGAATTGTGGAAGCATACTCGTATGAACAAGGGTGAGAAAATTGAAAACAAAGATGTTCAACAAGTTTGGAACAAATATGTAAGTAATGTCTTTTCATATTATATTTATGTGTGTGAAATAGGAATAAATGTCATATGTTTGATTATTGTTTACTTTAGGTGATATTGTAACAAACTATACATTTAGAAGATATAAGTAATTCTCACTCAGACATTCTAGCTCAAGTTTTATCTCTCCTTGAGTATCCAGGTCATGTTAGGGCAACATGATTTGGAATCGATCACAAAGATTATTTGCCGCCCAATAAGAGCATGATACATTGTCTACTCAAATAAAAGACATGACTGAAAGAATGACACAAATGAAGAATGAGATTATTTCACTTCGACAAAATGGCACATCAAATAATATAGAACAAATTGATATTGGTGCCAATATCGGCCATGTGAGTTACAAAATTTCATCTCATAGTTTACCCAAGGTAACTGACTTATCTACATTAGCTTCAATATTAGTTTAATTTGCTTAATTTAAACTTTTATAGATCTCCACATTTAGTCACATTGGATATTTCAAGTTGTAAATTGTTTGTATCATCACCATTACGTTGCTTGGTTGCCCATGGGAAATTGCATAATATTAAAAGTGATACACTACATGGTAGATCTCTACCTAATGTTTGTATCATCACCATTACGTTGCTTGGTTGCCCATGGGAAACTGCATAATATTAAAAGTGATACACTACATGGTAGATCTCTACCTAATGAACATGTAAAAGTTAGTGTAGACATTGCTCTAGAGTCAAATGTATCCTTTCATGTACCTAATGTTGATGATGACATCATGACAATAAGACAAGCAATAGGTATATTTGTAGCATGGCCAATCAATCTCTTACATGTTGTTTATGTGATATGTTTTTATACAACTAAATTCATTCATAATTATTTACAAAATTTTTATGTCTATTAGATAACTTTTTTAATTGATAATGCTTTAGGATCACTCCATCTAAAAAGAAAAAGATCAATAATACAAATGAATTTGTCGCACCTAAAAGAAAATGTCAAAGAGTAATGGTCATTTAACATACTCCTCGTAAAGTGATTCATCTCAATCTTCCTAAATGATGCAACTACCTCTCTTCATGCATGAAACTAAAGCCATTGGAGTCACTTTCCCCAATAGAAATGGAGAAAGACATATTTGGACTAATGTAGAAATTATTAGAGAAGTTATTAACTATGCATAGCCAGATGCAACTACAATTTCTATATATATTAAGTACAATATACTACTTTTTTATCATCAACTTCGTTCTTTTATTAGTATCTCTTATCATATTACTAATGTATTCTTCTATTTTCTTTTATAAGGTTCCTATATCAAAATTTTATTAAGCCAAATTGTAAAAAGTTATAATTTTCATCACCCCAAAATAACAACATATGAACTACCAAGGAAAGAAAGAATGCAAAAAATAGTCTTTGTTTTTCTTAATAATGGGGAGATTGATAAGTTTGTTCTTGCATCAATCAATATAATGTAATACCTTTCTTTACAACTTTATTAAAGAAGTATTATTTTCAAAGTTAGATGCATGAATTCTAATTTTGTTGATTCATTTCACATTTTAGCCATCATTGGGACTTGCTCAAAATCATCTTAAAATGGAGATAATTCATTATCTTGACCTATTAGTGAAAGACATTAATATCATGCAATATTTGAAGAAGTTGTTTGACATGTAAGAATATAGGTGTGATTCACATATATGTATAATTTTAGTTCTATTTTTTTTTACTCATATATGCTTTATTTTTATTTACTAACTAAGTTTATACAAATTTACTGAGCTCAAAAAGGATATACTGTTTCAAAGTTAAAATTAAACAATATGAAGTGGATACTAATTAAGGTAGAGTACAATTGTTTATTTCATCATCAATTGATGTTGTTCATACCAATTATGTTAATGTTTTCTTCTTTTAGTGTTCAAGTGTCCAAAACAAGCCAATGAAAATGACTGTGGATATTACATTTGTATCTACATGATGGAAATTATCACCTATTATGAAGGAGGAACAATGTCGATGTAAATTATCCTGATTGTATATATAATTAATTTGTAGTAGAATTTTAATTAACTAATTTTATATTATTTTTCTTTATTATAGTATTTTCCTAATTATAGATGACAACAATATTCTCGCAATCAAATCTTTGAAGTTAGGGAAGATTGATGTCTTTATTTCATTAGTAAAAGTTTATTATAGGTTAGTATGTTATGCTTGTATATGGTCTTATAAAACTATGTCATTGTTCATGTTGATTTGAATCTATACATTTCATTTTAATGCTTGCATATTGCCTTATAAAATTGCATTGGGCTTTAAGCAGGAGTGAGTTCAACAATGAAGTCCTGATACATACTAGACTCTGAACGGTTTAAACTACACTTTTTGATGGAATTGCATAACCTACACAGCTATGTCTAACTACCAACATGTTAAAAATGGAGACTAATTGACAACATGTTAGAAAGCTATATTTGTTAGCCTTGCAATTTATGTTTTTTCCCTAAGTTTTGTTTATTTTGATGTATTTTGGAATATATTTCTGATAATTATTTTTTATTGAAAGATTGAAGTATGAGTCTTCTTTTTGTGACATTTGTGTTTTTCATATTCTTCCTACTATTTTATGTTTTTTTGTAAACAATTTTTTCTTAGAGCTTTTACTATGTTTGAGCCTCATATTCATAACACTTTTTAATTCATGTAGGAGTTAATGAGACTTCACTTATTTATTGTTATTTTTTTTAAGAAAGTATGATGTCTAAGGGCGTTGAACGAAAAATTAAATAAATGATAAAAAAATTGAAACAATAGACAACACTTAGAGAAAGTGTTTTTATAAGTACTATCTATTAGTAGACACCGTTCCAATAGAGAGCGCTTAAAAAATGCTCTCTATTAAACATTTTGGTGTAGTGTTAAGTGCTTCTTCCCCAAACAAAATGACACCTTTCTCCTAATCTTTCGAAACTGTGTCTTTCTTAAAATCAGTTACAATGAAGCTTAAAATTATTATTTTTCTTCTTTTCTTTTTTTCTCTTTTTTTACTCAGATATTCTTTTTTTCTTAAGCTCTTTATGTGCTTAAGAACTCTTGAATTAACAAAAAACCACTCCTAAGAGAGAGAATATATTAAGCTCACGAGTGCAAAATTTTCGAAGTTAAGAATAACACAAAAGGTTTCACACTCATAGAGTTTGTACTACGATCCCTACTAGACTTTGTATGCACACAATTATATCTCTTTCTTTAATATATCTCTTCTTCTTTCTTTCTAACTTTATGGTTTTTTTCTCTCTCTATATCTTTGTTTGTTCTCATAGTTTTGTATCTTCACTCTGAAGTCTTTTTACAATTTCATACCATATGGTTGTTGTGGTTCTTAAAATTGAAACAAATGATTCCAGGACTGTGTATTTCAATATGAATAATCAAACAAGAAGTTTCTTATATTATCTCTTGAAACAAGTTTTTAGACATGTCATGATTGTTGGTAATTTTAAATCATATAATATTTACTATCTTCCAAATTTTGATATCAGATTTATTTTTAAATATTTGACATTTATTTCTCAAACATTAAAGAAACTTAAGGAAAAAATATATATAATATTTCCTACACTGCTGGTCATCGCTGTAATAATATGGTAGTCTCTTTGATCCTGCACTCTATCTCTTTATCTGTTAGGCATTGGATGAACAGGGTTGAGGAAATTTGGAGATCTCAAGTCCCAGTATTTAAGGAGATTTACTTCAAGTTTCAGAACTTGGATGCTTCATCCCNAAAGTAAGGAGATATTTTAGTAACANAGTTTCTTACTAAATTAAGAGTTATCTTGATATCTTGGGTAACAACGTTAATGTTAATTTTGATTCCAAGATTATTATCACTGTTGCTACTAATGATGCTATAGGTAATAGTTCAAATTGTTATGATAAGAAGCATGGCTTCCCTACTAATTAAGAAAACAAGAAGGCCAGAGACAAAAACATTTGTACTCATTGTGACCGAAATGGTTATACCA
>NC_028358.1:9675489-9678710 GCF_000741045.1 Vigna radiata var. radiata
CCAAACACCTTTACTACTACATCCTACATACTCTCACTCTGATTGGCACACACCTATAAAGATCATTGACCCCCAATCCTTTCTCTAACCTCACACTTCCAATCAAACCTTTAACCTCACTTTCTCTGCAACTACCCTTCTCCCCTCTGCTACATTTACATTCCCTCTTCCTAACACACATTAATCCAAGTTGTTGTTCCATATTTACACAAAGAATTTGTCTCACTCGTGCAAAACAGAGTCACCAAACCCAAATATTCACGCAACCCATATGCTAAAATAAAATAGCTATAACTATAACACAATTACAAAATTTAAAAACTCACAAGAGGAGTGTCGTTCTCCCTCAGGGTTTGCCGGAAGCGAGTGACAATGGGTTCCTAAACCCAGTGCACGAACACAGATTCTACACCAATGGCACGATCAACACCTGATAAAAATGTGTTTTCATCAAAATAAAGGCAAAGGAGAAACGAAGCCGAGAAGAGAAGAAGGGAGAAGGAACGTGAAACCTGAAAATGGAAGTCCTGAAACGAAGGAGAAACGGGAGTGCACTGAAGGAGCGAGCAAAGATGTACACGTCAAATTGAAGGAGAACCGCCGAAGGCACCTAACGCACTGATGAAACGGAAGGGATGGAGCCTTAACGCACTGTGAACGGAGGAGAAGAAGCCCTAAAGTATTGTGAACGGAGGAGAAGGAGCCTAACGTTGATGAAACGAAGGACAGGAGCCCTAGCCACTGATCAAACGGAGGAGAAGCGCGAATCAAACCAAGGAACAGCGCGAAGAAGCAACGCGAAGAGTGAAAACGAGGAGCAGCGCGAGAGGAAGCTTGGAGTGAATGTCAAATTGCAAGCAGAGTAGTAGCGGGAGTGGGCAGTATTTTAATCCCCATAGATAGTGCGTACTACAAAGAGCGCTATCTATTTGGCTTTTATTAATATATTTTAAAATATTAATTAAAAAAATAATATTAAATAGATATAGATAGCGCCTTTTTAAACAAGCGTTATCTATGATCATAGACATAGATAACGCTCTTTTAAACAAGCGCTATCTATACTTCCGCATATCAATAGATAGCGCTTATTGTAAAAAGCGCTATCTATTGAGCGCTATCTATTCTCCATTTTGTAGTAATGTCCTCAACCGTATTTATAGTTGAAGTTAGAGTTATTATAACAGTGTTGTAGTTGTACTACGTTTTTACTGTAATTGTATTACATTTTTAATGTAGCAACACACATTTCACGAGGATATATTACTGTAGCATCATACATATTTACCGTAGCATTTTACTGTAGCATCATACGTTTTTACTATAACCTTTTACTGTAGCATTATACATAATACTTTTTTTTTGTACTCTAAAAATATCTAACATCTCAATAGTAACTAATTTTAAGGGTTTTACATAATACATTGCCATACATTTTCTACCAAAATAATGCATACATATACTGATTAACTATGCATATTATTACACATACATATTCAAGACTTCTCAAGCGTTGAACAAAAGAGAGAACCAAGATCTAACCCATGAGAAGCACGAAAAATTCACATAATCACCACGAAATACTTATACAACCTCTAATGCACCAAAGATGCTCCAACAAAGCATTAACCAATCAACAAACTATGACAAGCTACTCTAATTCTTCGTGAACTTTCACTTGAGTCTCTTCGACCTAGGGAACGTACTAAGTGAACTCCTAGTGTTCGCCGCTTAGTGAAGAACGTCTTTCGTGAACTCTCACTTGAGTCTATTCGATCTAAGGAACGTTCTAAGTGAACTCCTGAAGAGTACCAAAATAATAAAACGTCAACTAGAGTATAGCAAAAAGGTAAGGAGGAAATAAAGTAGGGGAAAAACCAAGTCGATCGTTAACTATGAAGTCATACAAAATAAGGGTCGAGAAGGCAAAATATAAAACACTATAGAAAGACCTATTTCCTACACGACTTATTATAACTCAAGATATTAGTTAAGACTCTTCCCCAATGACTTCATCATCTACATCTTCAACAATTGCTTCAACACGTTGAGGTTCCTCAGTCATGGACGACATAGGCGAAGTGGGAGCCTCGGCAGTCGCAAGAAGGGACATAGCTACAAGTTGCTCGTCGACCACCATCTTCATAACATCTTAACAAGGGTGATCAAGTGAAACCTTGAAAAAATAATGGCATTGGGCAATCCCGTTGTCGAAGCCAAGAAAGTGTTCATTGCAAATCTCATTGTCTAGAAATTTGTTCTCAACCGTCAATTTCTCACGACCGGCCAGCAGCCCATCCCTCTCACTCAAAAGGGTGTCCCTCTCCTTGACCAAGTCCTTGTTCCTCCCAATTGCAGTAGATGGTTGTCATTTTGAGCCTTGGTCAGAGTGGTGGCAGCTTTCTCCCTTTCATCCTCTACATTCTTCAGAACCTCCTCCAAGTGTTGAGAGAGACCTTCGTTTTCCTTCAAGGCAGCCTTTAGGTCTTGTCGGGTGATGTCTAGCTCCTTGGCCATTATGGACTTAGTGGCACCTACAGCATAGGCCACGCAGACGTTAGATCAGATGTTCAGTTCGTACGCCATGTTCAAGGCTTCACCAGCAGTCATGCCTTTGAAAGGCTTCTTCTCGTCAAGAGTGAGACTATATTGGAGGCGTTCAGCTATTCTCACATTCGGGTCTAGTGGGCCCGCAATTAGAGGTCCCTCGGGAATTTTCCTCTTGCACCTTTTGTGTGAAGATACGGATCTTTCCCGAGAGGACTTTCGTTTTCCTCCATCCTTGTGAGGGGCAACCTTAGGTGCAGGTGCTGAAGCGGGAGCGGTGGAAGAAGGTTGAGGTTCCTAAGCTATCCGCAAAGCAATATTCATGGTTCAGGAAGGAATGGTGGACTTAGGAAGTGGAGGCGAACAACAACAAAAGATGTTCCTTCCCCAGTGTAGTGTATGGGATCGGTGAGGGGGAAGGCCGGATCGGGTAGAGAGAGAAACAGGTCGGGTGCAGAGAGATACTGATCGGGTAGAGTGAGGGATGTGAAGTAGGGACACCACAAGCTACACAACACGCACTAACAGGCAGATTATGGGGGCGATAATCTCGGAGACATGTGCGGCAGTTACGCTTAATGACGAGATATCAGGGATCATGGGTCGACAGTTGCGGATAATGTGCAATCCAGAGGTATGATTTAGGCCTATAAATACAGAATGGTTGGCCAGGT
>NC_028358.1:9678780-9682923 GCF_000741045.1 Vigna radiata var. radiata
CTAACTTGCAGGTCGTCGCCCATTCAGGTGTGAGAGGAGATCGATCGGTTCGAGTTCTGTCTTGGGTCCTACATCCAAAACATTTTGGCACCCACCGTGGGGCCCGAAGATCTAACTGTAACCCGAACACAATCACAATGGCAGGAGAGGTACCATTGCAGCGACAGATGCAGGAAATGCAGGCGGAGATGGCGACCATGAGGGCTGAACGGGTCGATCGAGCTACTGAGGAAGGTGGACCTTCCATTCAATCAGTGAATGTCGAAATGGTGAACTCGGAAAGTGATGACGGGGATAATCCTCCAGTACAGGGGGTGGAGGTTAGAGGAGATCAGAACCCTGCAGTCGGTGCGAGGGGGGGTAGGGCGAACGGTAGAGGAAGAGGGCGAGGAGAGAGGGGAAGGGGACGAGGTAGATGAAGAGGAAGACGTGGGGAGCTGGAAAATTTCGATGAGGTGGTTCATAATGACAGGGAGAGACAAAACGAACGAGGGGAGGGGATTCATGACCAAGGGGAACAAAATCATGACCAGGCCGAGGGACTCCATCCCTTTACACCCCAGGTTATGAGGGCCATTATACCGGAAAACAAGATGTTACCCCCGCTGGACAAGTATGGAGGTTTGTCTGACCCAATTAAGCACCTTCGACCGTTCGTAGATTCTATGGTTGTGTATTCGACTGATGAATTAGTGTGGTGTCGGGTTTTTTCCTTGTCATTAAAGGAGGAAGCCTTGGACTGGTTCCATTCGTTACCACCGGCCACCATTGATAGTTTTACTACATTACGGCAAATGTTCAGCCAGCAATACGCCTCAAGCAAAACCCCCGGGATAACGTATACTGCACTGGTGAGGATGAGACAAGGGAGAGATGAGTCTCTCAAGATGTTCATGGATCGGTTTAATCGCACAGCTAGGCAAGTGAGAAATGCTGATCAGAGATTGATCGTGGGCGCGTTGACAGCAGCGTTGAGACCAGGACCATTTTTTTATTATCTCCACGCTGAAGAACCTCAGAGTATGAAGGAGTTGCAGGACAGGCTGGCAAGTTTTATTAGAATTGAGGAAGGGCGAGCTCATCAAAGAGGAAGAGAGGAAGGAGAGTCACAGGCAAGGATGAACAGAGAGAGGGATGTAAAGCAGACGGTTGGGAGAGTTGTTAGGGGGACGTAGCGTAGGTGGGGAAATCAAACAAGGGTGCAACAATATATGCACCACACACCCCTAAACCTTCCTCGGGCTCGCATGTTGGATGAAGCTTTAAGAGCAGACTTGATGACCATAGTCCAAGCGCCGACCCCACCAGGTGCTGATGAGAGCAAGTACTGCCGGTATCATCAGAATAGAGGGCATACGAAAGAAGATTGTGTCACGTTGAAGGATAAGTTGGAAACTCTTGTTCAGGCAGGACATTTGCGGAGATTCGTCTAATGACAGAAAGGGCCCTCTTCGAGCACCACCGACAGACCTAGGGCGAGGAATAACCTATCTAGGGGAAATCATCATTCAAACCGTGACCGAAGCAGAAGTAGAAGCCCTAACCGAACGGTAAGGGGTGTTATCAACACCATTTCAGGAGGATTTGCGGGGGGTGGTTCGACCTCGGCGGCCAGAAAAAGGCATTTGAGAAGTCTGCATAGCATTAGCCGAACGGGGTGATCGAAAAGATCTATGCCCTCAATTACATTTTCCGATCAAGATTTCCATGCCCCAGATCTAGATCAAGACGATCCTATGGTTATAACGGCTATGATCGCTCGGTACTAGGTTGGAAAGGTTTTGATAGATCAAGGGAGTTCAGCCAACATATTATATTGGAAGACGTTTAAACGCATGGAAATTTCAGAGGATGCTATCATGTCGTTTAATGAGTAGATTGTAGGGTTCGTAGGAGAAAGGGTGGACACGAGTGGGTATGTAGATCTGAGGAAAAGTCTGGGTACTGACAGCAAGGCCAGGGAGATTAAGATTCGTTTCTTGTTGGTGGAAGCAGAAACTTCTTACAGTGTCCTTTTGGGAAGGCCATGCTTGAATGCTTTCGGGGCCATTGTCTCAACCCCTCACTTGACGTTGAAATACCCAACAGACGATGGTGAAGTCCATACCGTTCGGGCAGACTAGAAGATGGCTCGGGAGTGCTACGCAGTGGGATTAAGGGTGAAACCACGAGCATCTGAGTTGTCGCGTAACAAGTCTGAGGTGGCCATGATGGAACTAGATCTGAGGTCCCCTTTGGAGGAACGAGTGGAACTAGTGGGAGGGGTGCAGGCGTTCGGTATTGGAGCAAAAGAGGGACAGTCCACCATGATGGGGAGTAACTTGACTGCCGACCAGGTAGAGGCCATTGGGAGTGTGTTATTGAGGAATAGAGATTTATTTGCATGAACGGCCGAAGATATGCCTGGCATCCATCCAGACGTGATATCCCATAAGTTGTCATTGTTCAAAGATGCCCGGCCGGTGGCCCAAAAGAAGAGAAAGTTGGGTGAAGAAAAGAGGAAAGCGGTAGATGAAGAGGTTGAAAAGCTATTAGAGGCAGGTTTCATTCAGAAGGTCAAGTACACCACGTGGTTGTCCAATGTAGTTATGGTGAAGAAATCGAATGGGAAATGGAGAATGTGCACAGATTTCACCGATTTGAACAAGGCATGTCCAAAAGACACGTATCCTCTCCCAAGTATAAATGGCCTAGTAGATGGGGTGTCGGGGTATGAGATACTAAGCTTTCTGGATGCGTATTCGGGGTACAACCAAATCCCGATGTATCAGCCGGACAGGGAAAAAACAGCGTTCATCACCGAACGATCCAACTATTGTTACAACGTCATGTCGTTCGGTCTAAAGAATGCAGGGGCAACGTATCAGCGATTAATGGATAAGGTATTCCAGGACCAAATCGGGCGGTGCATGGAGGTGTATGTGGAGGACATGGTGATACGTAGTAGACATGGGGGCGGTCGGTCGCTTAGGGCACGAGCTTTAAGGGCGGGATTCTACTGGACGACAATGGAGAAGGATTGTCAAGCCTTCGTTCAAAAATGCGTGGCATGTCAAAAGTTCGGTAACATTATTCACGAACCAACTACACAATTGATCGGTCTTATATCCCCTTGACCCTTCGCTCAATGGGGAATGGACATTGTAGGACCATTCCCGACTGGGCGAGCGCAGCTGAAGTTCCTTTTGGTGGCAATTGATTATTTCACCAAGTGGGTCGAAGCCGAACCCTTAGCTCGGATAACCGCAGCACAGGTACAGAAGTTCGTGTGGAAATTAATTTGTAGGTTCGGTATTCTAAAACTCCTGATCACAGACAATGGACGACAATTCGTGGATAGAAAACATGTTGCGTTTTACAAAGAATTAGGTATTACCCTTTTGACAAGTTCAGTAGAGCACCCCCAGACGAACGGGCAGGCCGAAGCCATGAATAAGATCATAGTTCAGGAGCTCAAGAAAAAGTTAGGTGAAGCTAAAGGAGCATGGGTTGACGAACTTCCCCAAGTGTTGTGGGGATACCAATGCTCCCCTCATAGCGCAACAGGGGAATCCCCGTTCAACCTCACATATGGAACGGATGCTAGGTTGCCTGTTGAAGTGGGTGGTGATGCGCTAAGAAGACATGTTGTCGATATGCATGAGAATGAGGAGTCTTTGAGGAGTAACCTGGACGTCCTGTCCGAAAGGAGGGAGATGACAGCCGTTCGGGTGGAAGCACAGAAAAGGTTGATAGCCCGAAGACATAACACCAAAGTCAAGCCAAAACAATTCCTGGAAGGGGACTTGGTTTGGCGAAGAACGGCTGAAGCACGCAAGAATACCGCCCATGGAAAGCTTGCAGCTAACTGGGAAGGACAGTTCAGAGTCAAGGAGAATTTACACAACGGAGCATATCGTCTTGAATCTCTGGACGGGAGGATCATTCCCAACACTTGGAATATCTCGCACTTAAAATTCTATTTTAGTTTACCGTTGTATGAATTCTATATCCGTGCATGATTTATGAAATAAACAGCACCTTTGATTTTGATAAATTGTGTTTTCATCGATCGGCGTATAAGGGTGACTAGTCATATAAATGACTTTATTTATTAAGGTGGTCACGCTATTGACCACCGTTCGGCGCATAAGGATGGCAAGT
>NC_028358.1:9683733-9757464 GCF_000741045.1 Vigna radiata var. radiata
TATTGACCACCGTTCGGCGCATAAGGATGGCAAGTCATATAAATGACTTTATTTATTAAGATGGTCACGCTATTGACCACCGTTCGGCACATAAGGATTGCAAGTCATATAAATGACTTTATTTATTAAGATGGTTACGCTATGGATCACCGTTCGGCGCATAAGGATGGCGAGTCATATAAATGGCTTTATTTATTAGGTGGTCACGTTATTGATCACGATCGGTGCATAAGGGCGGGATAGTCATACAACAGGCTTTAACTCGTTCAGAAATAAAGAAGTAAACGACACACAATAGTTTAAGATAGAAAACGCATGCATCGTATGGGCATCATTCAACAAAATATTACATACTGCTCGGGTAACGTTGTCCGACCAACAAAAAAGTAGTTTAGTGTACTAACATAAAAAACTACTACTTCGGGGTTCCAAACACTTCTTCGACGAATGTAAAATAACAACTATTACTATGCTACATACTAACACCTCATGCTGAGGGATCATGGATAGTAGGATCGGTAGAGGTTGTCGTAGGTTCGGTAGAAGGATCCACAGGAATTGTAGAAAGCTCGGGGGCAGAACCAAGGTGTGTAGAAAGGTCCACTAATTTCCCATCCACATACACTTTCATGATGTCAAACTCTAGATGAGTAAGTGGAGTTTGGAAAAAATAGTGGCATTGGGCAAGCCCCTTTGTTTAACCACCTCATCATGTTGCGAAGTCATTTTCTGCAGGCTAAGTTGCAGATTATCCACCGAACGTTGGAGCGAGGATATTTTACTTTGCGCTTTCTTTAATTTGTTGTCAGCAACCGCCCGTTCATCCTCAATCGTCTTCGTTAATTCCTTGACACAAGCGGTCAGCGTAGTGTTGTCTTTCTTCGCTTTGTCTAATTCATTCGTGGCATTTTCAAGCTCCACGACCAACAGGGGTTTCGTCGTTCCGGCAGTATAGTTCAAACAGACGCTGGCTCGGGAGATCAGCTCATAGGCCATATTTAAAGACTCAATGGGAGTCATTCCCTTGAATGGTTTTTTCTCTTCAGCACTCAAATTGAATTGTAACCGGTCAGATACATGGATATTGGGATTTAGCACGCTGGTCATCACAATAGGGTTGGTTTTCCTCTTCTTCGGGGGAGAAGGTGTTTTCTCTTGGGTGGATTTTCTTTTTGTGTTGCCCTTCGGGACAACAATTTCCTTACATTTGGCATCGGTAGGAGGAACGGTGGCATCGGATATCTTCAGAGCAGTATTTACAGTATGGGAGGGAGTACCACCTGATCCCCCAATCGGTTTGACAAGAGAAGAGCTTCCCTCATCAGCATTGCTAAGGCCTTTCTTGCAAGCCATCATCCATAGGAAGGCTTGATGTTTTTCCATTCCCCTAAAATGTTCTACGGCACGAAAGCAAATTTAAGACAAGTCAATATTGACCAATTAGTACATTATGGCAAAAGATACTTACCCATCACTCTTTCTCTAAGAGTATCGGTCCTAAGTAGTTCAATCAATTGACGGGATGGAGTCTTCCGGGGTAGTTGGTCGATCTGGGTTATAACGTCACGCTCGTCGTCGGTCATGTCAGCTTCCAGCCATGAGTCCACTCGGTTAGGGTTTTCGGTCCAATATAACAGAAATTTTGGACGGCCATCATCAAAAAAGTATTTTGGCCGACCGGGAGGTCTTATGACAATTTTACAAAACTTGGATTTGAATTCCTTGTAGGAGGAATTAAAGGACGTGAATAGTTGTTTATCTCTCACGGGGACTAAGGATATCCAGGATCGATTAGGATTAGGCAGGGCACGAAAGAAGTACAGAAATGACCCAGGAGTAGGGGTCAGTTGCAACCCTAGGCAGAGCACGTTAAAGGCTTGCATATAAGCCCACCCGTTCGGGTGCAATTAGGCCGGACAAATGTTTAACTCTCTCAGAACCCCCATTTGGAACTCAGAGAAGGGCAGCCTAAAGCCTAAGTCACGAAACAAAGTAGTATATACATAAAAGAAATCTAATCCATACTCCTCATGACCATGGCAGGCCCGTTCGTTGGAACGGCATACCACAAAGGTATAGTCGTCGACCTCGTTCAGATCAGCTAGAATATTCACCTTTTCTAACAGATGCCTAATGGTGGCGGTGGAAGTAAAGTAAGGGATATAATTTTTAACCTCGTGAGGAGCCCAGTCGTACCCCTGCACAATAGGAGGGGCAACTATGGATGACCAGGCTCGCGAGTTATCATAGTTAAACTCTATACCAGAAGAGGATGACGAACTAGCGGGTAGCGTACGGGACGAAGATGGCGATGCTACCCCTTCGTCATCGTACCCTCTACCCTCGTCCCTCGACCCATGGGAAGAGTTAGGAGAGTGAGACATTACCTGGTAAGTGAAGATCGGGTTGCAGCTGTGGAAGACTAGTTAGTGTATGCCCTAAGTGCTCAACAGTAGCAAATGGGGAGGAGGTTTACCCCTATTTATAGCTGCAAAAAACAGTTTCAGGGTTTCATCTCCACCGTTGATGTTTGACGAATCGGAGGGCTGACAGTAGCGGTCTTTTCAAATTTCGTGTTAACTGTCCTGTGGATTCATCTGAGCCGTCAGTTGTGCGATTGATCGTAAGGCTTCAAAGTTGCCATTTGCTCCATTTCATCTTTGCTTAAACCCCTTCGCCATTTTCATGCCTTGGGGCTTGGGGGGCTTATGTAGTGTATGGGATCGGTGAGGGGGAAGGCCGGATCGGGTAGAGAGAGAAACAGATCGGGTAGAGAGAGAAACAGGTCGGGTGGAGAGAGATATTGATCGGGTAGAGTGAGAGATGTGAAGTAGGGACATCACAAGCTACACAGCACGCACTAACAGGCAGATTATGGGGGCGATAATCTCGGAGACATGTGCGACAATTACGCTTAGTGACGAGATATCAGGGATCATGGGTCGACAGTTGCGGATAATGTGCAATCCAGAGGTATGATTTAGGCCTATAAATACAGAATGGTTGGCCAGGTAAAGTACTTTTGATCTAATCATTTCTCATCTTGAATATTAGAGTGACCTTGCTGACTTGAGCATTGGAGTGCTAACTTGCAGGTCGTCGCCCATTCAGGTGTGAGAGGAGATCGATCGGTTCGAGTTCTGTCTTGGGTCCTACATCCGAAACACCCAGCTTTCTGAAGCTCTTCATTTCGTCAAGCTATCATCATTAAAAAAGCCTTCCCTTTCTCCATTGCATCGAAGAGATCCGCAACGCAAAAGAAAATTTAGATAAATTACAAATGACAGCCCAATGAAAACAAACTTAAAAGGCTTATCGAACACTCTAGTACATAGAGTGTTGGAACCCAGGAAGTCGATGAGCGTTCGGGAAGAGGTTCATCGGGGTAGTTGATCGAGCTGACTGACTGTCTCCAGTTCAGCTAGAATCATATCTGATTTGGCCTAGGAGATCACTCTCTTAGAATGCTCGGTCCAATAGAAGGGAAATTTAGGTCACTCGTCGTCCGAATAAAAACTGGACCGACCAGGCTCCATTATTGATGCTTTGAAGAATTCGTCTTGAATTCCTTGTATGAGGTGTTGAATAAAGTAAACAAATGCTAACATTCTTCACTGACAAAGTCATTGGACAACCACGTGGTAAATGACATAGTTACCTAAAAGAGATAGGTAGAAGGATCGATTGAAGAGAGAAGTGAGGGAAAGCGTGACAATGACAACGACCTCACTTCTTATTTATAGTCGAAAAAGCAGTTCCGAGGTTTCAATCTCAATTGTCCTTCACACTCAAATCTGATGGCTAAGGGTAATCAACCTTTCACATTTTATGGGCACGAATCCCGCGATTCGACATGTCCCACAATCATTGGTTACTTTAAATGGTAACTGCTCAGGTAAACTGCACTTTAGCACCATTTTTTGCCCGGTCGGTTACAGAGGGCAGATGGCATGAAAGTAAATCCCCTTTGCAACTGATGACATGATGGGCCTGTGTATTATATGGAATATACCGGTCGGCGCTACAGTAAGACCCTCCCTCCCGATAAGGGTCGGTCGATCGGTCTAGAGAGTCGTTTTAGGTGGTTAAAGATTAATTAATAGTATAATTGTCATTAATGGGCAGTTAACAGATATATTAATAGGTATTAATGGTAAATTAATAGGTTTGATTGCTATAAACTCTATAAATATATGATAAATGTTGAGGTAAAGACACTTTTTTTCTAAATTCAATTGAGACCTTCTTGAGAAACATATCTGACTTGAGTGTCGGAATGTCTTCTACTTATTAACAACCGATCGGTGAGGATTACTTTCTTGAAGAGGCTTCGACAATCGAGGCACGGAGAAGATTAAGGTAGAATGACTGACCCTCTACCCTTTTTTCACCGAAACATATATGATTGATATTACCCCTTCATGGTACATATACTTGTTTCTTCCTTCCCAAAAGTGAGAAGGGTTGGTTTGATTACATTCTAAGGCTAAGGTTTTGTATGTAACGGGCCAAGGTGGTTGTTTTATTCTAGCTTTTAAATTTTTCACGTACAAAAAAAATGCCTTGACGACTTCCATGCCATTCATGCTTAATGGATTGCCAAAAATTTAACACAAAACCAATGACTTATTCACTTGAATGCTTTATTCATTTCTCTAATTTATGTGTTTGACTCACTCATCTCACAAGGTCCACTCATCAATGTTAACTCCAACATAAATCATATCACAAAAAAAAAACCCTAATTTCTTTATTTTCTCGACTTACAAACTAATTTGTTATTACATACATACCAACTAAAACTCCATTACATTTTCTTTCTTTCTTAAGTAATATATTTCTTTTAAAACCACAACAATAATTTATTTTAATTTTCTATTATTTATTTTATCTAAAACACGAAAATTTAAAGACACCAAATATATTATTTTTTTCATTCTTTCAAATAAATTATCATTTATTCTTGAATTATAATTAATTATTTCAGAATATCTGATAACAAATTTTATTTCATTTTTTTTTTCTTAAATCCTTTCGATATTTTAATCAAACAATTATAACAGAGTAACAATAAACATCTACAAAATTTTAAAATTTATTTCAATTTGTACATTTAAAATTATTTAAATTTCCTCCAAAATCAAATTATTCTGAATTTTTAAATCTGTTTCCTCTTTCAAACAAAATAAAATTTATTCTCCATAATCTTAACTTTTTTAAATTCTATTCTTACCAAGAAAATAATTAGTTATATTTTTTTAATTTTAGATTTTTTATAATTAATTATTTTCAATTTAATTTCTATAGCTTCATTCCATCTTCAACACAGATATAAAAATTACAATGTATATTTTTAGTCGTTGTTGCATCTTTTAAAATATTTTCAATATTTTATTTCTCCAATAATTATATCAAACTAAAAAATCACAAATATTTTTTATTTTTTTAATTTCAATTTTAATTTTAATTTTTTTTTAAAATGTAGAAAACCAAGTTACATTTCACCTTATTGAGTATTTTAATTTCTCTGCTATCTTAAACAAATTAAAATTTATTCTCCACAATTTTAATTAATTGTTTTAAATAAAATTTTATATTATCTACTGCTTTTGTAAAACCATTTTTAAATTATCTTTCGACAATTAATAAAAATAACCAAGTTTTAATTTTTTTTTCCAATTTTTAAATTTAAAATTGTTTACATTTTTTTCAAAAACCAAATTATATTCCCCCTAACAGAATCTTTTAATTTCTTTCCTCCTTCATATCAATTAAAATTTACTCTACAAAATTTTAATTATTTTCTTAAATTAAAATTTTCGACCAAATACATTATTAGTCAGGTTGGAATTAGAAGAAAAAAAAAGTAAATAAAAGCAGATTGAAAATTTAGGCTCTAGAAAATCGAGTTCCCACTTGGTGGTATAGTGTTCAGTATTATTTGTAGGAAAAACATCACCTATAGCCTCTATTCATCATCGTTGCTTATCTTTTGTCAAACAATGTCACTCAGATGTGAGTTTAGTTCAGTTACCTCAGTCTGTGGAGGTCCTTCAGACCCGCGGGCGTGAATGGGTTGCACTGGTAGTAATAGAAAAAATGTTTAATATCTATTTTATTTTTGAGTTGTTCAAACAAAAAATGTGATCTAATTGACGTGATAATTAAATACAGTTTTTTGAGACTCACATCATCAGTTTCACCATAACGTGTATTGTATTAGAACAATTCTTCAAATCTAATCTGCCTTGGGGAGCAGAAGCCAGTGCATCCAAGATAGAAAGAGCCAATTCCAAACATTCGGGCTCCAAGACAACAACTCAACCAATTCAGAAAAAGCCCCCAATGCTTACCAGTAAACTCTTAACTTCTGAATGCAAGCACACTCTTTCAAAGAGTCTCTAGGACAGATTCCATTTCAATATCTCTTCTGTAGAAAGAGGAATGTGTATGGGTTCGGGGAAGGAACCTGATCGATCGGTCATAGGAGGAGTGCGATCAACTTGATCGATCGATCGTAGAAGGAGTGCGAACAGTGTCATGACCTGTGATTTTAATGAACGAATATTACGGAGGATGAAACTGATATGATATGGCGGTTACAAATAATGGGCGGATGTTACGAAACGTGGTGCAACGATTACAAAAAGTTAATGTCCATTATTGGGTTTAGTGTATATAAATATAGAGGTGTTAAACCAGGTAGTTTACTTTTGATCTAATCATACTTACACTGAATCTATCGTGACCTTGCTGACTTGAGCGTCGGAGTGCTAACCTGCAGGTCGCAGCGAATTGGTGTGAAAGCTTGGAAGATCTTTGGAAGCGCACAGAAGGAAGAGTTTGGAGAGTCTCTGATCTTGGATCCCGTATTCGAAACATTTTGGCTCCCACCGTGGGGCCAGAGATTTTACAGACAACCCAAACATGATCACAATGGCGGGAGAGCCTCACTTGCAGCTGTTGCAGGAGATGCAAAGGCAGATGTAGGAGATGAGGGCAGAGATGGCGGCAATGAGGGTTGAATGAGGTAATGGGGTGGGTGGACAGATAGCCTAGTCTGTGAATGTTGAAACAATTCACTCGGATAATGAAGGAGGAAGCAATCCTGCAACTCAGGAAAATGGAGCAAGGGGGGAACTAATGCCTCTGGACTTGACGGACGAGGAGGAAGAGGTAACAGGCAAGGAAGAGGAGGAAACGGGTGGGGTAGAGGGGGAAACGGACGGGGTAGAGGGGGAAATGCGCGAGGTGGGGAAGAAATGGTGGAAATGGAGGTGGGGTTGGACATGGAGGAGAGGAAAATTTCGGTGATCAGAGCAGTCAGGAGGAAGAGTACCAGGAAGCATCTGGGGCACAGAATCCGCCAGTTGATAACCAGGCATTCAATGATCAGGCTGAAGGACTTCATCCCTTTACCGCACGAGTTATGAGAGCAGTCATGCCAGAGAATAAAGTGTTACCGGGGGTAGAGAAGTATGGAGGTTCCACAGACCCGATCAAGCATCTTCGATCTTTCGTTGATGCTATGGCGGTGTATTCTTCAGACGAATTGGTTTGGTGTAGGGTTTTTTCCCTATCATTGAAGGAGGAGGCATTGGATTGGTTTCATTTGTTGTAGCCCCGAACAATAGACAGTTTTTCCACACTGAAACAATTGTTTAGCCGACAGTATGCGTCAAGTAGAACTCCAAGTGTAACCTATACAACTTTAGTGAGGATGAGACATGGAAGAGATGAACCTCTTAAAATGTTCATGGACCGGTTCAATAAAACAGTAAGACAGGTGAGAAATGCTGACCAGAGGTTGATTATGAGTGCTTTGACAACTACTTTGAGGTCGGGACCGTTTGTAGATTATCTTTACGCGGAGGAACCTCAGACGATGGATGAATTATAGAACAGACTGTCGAGTTTCATTCACATTGAGGAAGGCAAAACTTTTCAGAGAGGGGGAGAGGAAGTGGAGCCGGTGATCCAAACGGGAAGGGATAGGAGCGACAGTCGAAAGTTCGGGAGAAATGAAAGGAGAAATGGCCAGAGGGGGGGAGATCAATCTAGGGCTCCTCAATACGTTCATCACACACCATTGAATGCCCCCCGGGCTAGGGTAATGGAAGAGGCTTTGAGAACTGATTTGCTGACGGTGGTCCGGTCACTAACGCCTTTAGGTGCTGACGAGAATAAATACTGCCGGTATCATCAAAACAGGGGACATACTACAGAAGATTGTATCACCTTGAAGGATAAGCTAGAGAGTTTTGTTCAAGCAGGCCACTTGTAGAAGTTTGTTCAAAGTTATAAAGAGGCATCCTCAAGTGGCATCGGACGATCGTTCGCACAAATAACCCTCCCAAGAGGAATGAAAGGAAAAAGGAGGATCGTAGTAGAAGTAGGAGTCGGGAGCGGTCGATCAGAGGGGTCATTAATACAATATCTGGAGGGTTTGCAGGTGGTGGTTCCACGATTTCAGCTCGAAAGCGGCATTTAAGAAATCTTCATAGTGTAAACCGAGCAGAGGTAATAAGGAAATCGATGCCTACTATAACTTTTTCGAGCGAGGATTTTCATGCTCCGGATTTGGATCAAGATGACCCGATGGTAATTACAGCAATGATCACACGATATCATGTGCGAAAAGTTCTAGTCGATCAAGAAAGTTTGACTAATATATTATATTGGAAAACCTTCACGCAGATGGAGATCTGGGAGGAAGTCATGACATCGTTCAACGAACAGATAGTGGGATTCACCGGAGAAAGGGTAAGTACGAAGGGTTATGTTGAGTTGAGGACAAGTTTGGGGGTAGACAAAGATGCGAAAGAATTGAAAATCAAATTTTTATTAGTAGATGCAGATACGTCATATAATGTTATATTGGGACGCCCATGCTTGAATGTTTTCGGAGCCATCGTTTCTACCCCCACCTTGCATTAAAATACCCATCTGATGATGGAAGAATCCATACCATTCGGGAAGATCAAAAAATGGCTCGGGAGTGTTACACAGGTAGATTAAAGGTGAAGCCGTTAGTCAAAAGAGCTCAGGAGGGACAGTCAGAAATAGCTATGGCGGAGCTTGACCCTAGAACTAATGCGGAGGATCGGGTGGAACCGATGGGAGAAGTAAAACCTTTCGTTCTAGGAGAGGAAACTCAAGTCACTATGATAGGAAGTAATTTGATTAATCAATAGGCTCGAGCAGTAGGTCAGATGTTGATCTGAAATAGAGACTTGTTCGCTTGGACCGCGACAGATATGCCTGGGATTCATCCTGATGTGATCTCCCACAAGTTATCTTTGTTTAAAAATGTATGGCCGATTTCCCAAAAGAAGAGAAGGTTGGGGGCCGAAAAGAAGAAGGCGGTGGATGAAGAGGTTCTTAAGTTGTTGGAGGCCGGGTTCATTAGGGAAATCAAGTACACCACATGGTTGTCGAATGTAGTAATGGTAAAAAAGTCGAACGGTAAGTAGAGAATGTGCACGGATTTTACTGACTTAAATAAAGCTTGCTCGAAGGACACGTACCCATTACCAAGCATTGATGCGCTGGTTGATGGAGTATGCGGGTACAAAGTTCTCAGTTTTTTGGACGCCTATTCAGGGTATAACCAAATTCCCTTGTACCCTCCGGATAGTGAGAAAACTGCTTTTATAACTGAATGTGCTTCTTATTGTTATGATGTTATGTCGTTCGGTTTGAAGAATGCGGGGGACTACATATCAACGGTTGATGGATAAAGTGTTCCAACGACAGATAGGACGACGTATGAAGGTATATGTGGATGATATGGTCATAAGAAGTCGGTCGGTCGAAGAACACGTGAAAGATTTAGAGGAAGTGTTTGTGCAAGTACGGAAGTTTCACATGCGCTGGAACCCATCCAAATGCACTTTCGGAGTTCAGACTGGGAAATTTCTAGGTTTTATGCTAACCGCTTGGGGCATAGAAACAAATCATGATAAATGTCGAGCGGTATTAGAAATGAGAAGTCTGCAAAGGTTAGTAGGGCGACTGACGGTGTTGTCCCGTTTCATACCCCGACTAGTAGAACATATAAAACCCATTATTAAGGTGATGAAGAAAGGTGCGCAAGTATGTTGGGATAATTGCTGTGAGGTTGCTTTTGAAGAAGTTAAGAAAATCCTCACGGAACCGCCAGTGATGGGACAGCCAGAACCGAACCAGGAGTTACAGGTCTTTTTGGCCATCTCTGATGAAGCAATTAATGCAGCATTGGTGCAGGAGGAGCCGGAGCTGAAGTTAGTATATTTTGTAAGCAGGGGTCTCAAGGAAGCTGAGATTCGTTATCAGCGAGTAGAGAAGGTGGCATTATCTTTGTTGTATGCCGCTCGGCGTCTTAAACCGTACTTCCAAGGACATCAAATAGTGGTGCAGACCGACTATCCCATAGCAAAAGTTCTTCGAAAACCAGATTTAGTTGGAAGGTTGGTTGGATGGTCGATAAAGCTTTCAGAATTTGGCCTACGTTATGAGCCACGAGGATCGGTACGGGGACAACATCTGGCAGAATTTTCAGTAGAGTTATTGGCAGAGGCGGACGAGTCGTTCTGCTGGAAACTCTCTATAGATGGTTCATCTAACAGGCAAGGGAGGGGCACTGGGGTCGTTTTGGAGGGACCGAACGAGTTGATGATCGAGCAGTCTTTAATCTTCAAGTTCAAAATTAGTAATAATCAAACTGAGTATGAGGCACTACTGGCTGGGTTAGAGTTGGCACGAGATCTAGGTGCAGAATACTTAGATTACAGGAAAGATTCCCAATTGGTCAAACGGCATATGCGTGGTACGTTCCAGATCAAGGACGGTCAGCTGCTGCAATATTTTCACAAAGCTAAGCAACTGGAGACATGTTTCAGGTCTATTGAAATAAAACATGTACCTCGAAAGAAGAATTCCCGAGCGGATATGTTGTCGAAGTTGGCTACTGGAAAGGAGAAGGGACACTTGTCTTCGGTAATAAGGCAAGTATTGGAAAAACCGACAGTAGAATGCTTCAATGTGAGAAGTTTGGGAGGGCAAACGAGCTGGAAGGAAGAGATAATCCGATTGATCAAGGAGCCGGACGAGGGGGGAAGTCTTCAAATTGAGGATGTAAAGAAAATTGCCAGGTATTGTATGGTGGGAGACGATCTATACCGATGTGGGTACACTACGCCTTTATTGAAGTGTTTGGATGAAGAGGAGGCTAAGTATGTCATGAGGGAGTTACATGAGGGCATATGTGGAAGGCATACGGGGGGACGAGCACTTAGGGCAAGGATCCTCCGAGCGGGATATTTCTGGATAACATTAGAGAAGGACTGTATGACTTTCACTCAAAAGTTTTTGGCCTGTCAGAAACATGGGAATGTCTTTCATGCTCCGGCTGCTGAATTGAATCATATTATGTTCCCTTGGTCGTTCGCTCAATGGTGAATGGATATAGTCGGGCCTTTCCTGGTCGGTAGGGCGCAGAAAAAATTCTTGTTGGTGGTAGTGGATTATTTCACCAAGTAGGTAGAGGTCAAACCACTGGCTACCATTTCTGCTAATCAAGTTCAGAAATTTGTGTGGAAGTTGTTATGCAGATTCGGAATACCTAACATTATCGTGACCGATAATGGACGACAGTTCATTGACAAGAAGTTAGTGAACTTCTACAAGGAGTCGAGCATTACACCTATAACAAGTTCAGTCGAACATCCGCAAACAAATGGTCAAGCTGAAGCAGCCAATAAAGCTATTGTTCAGGAATTGAAGAAACGTCTGGGAGAAGCTAAAGGAGGATGGGTGGATGAACTCGACCAGGTATTGTGGGGATATCGGTGTTCCCCGCACGGCTCTACTGGTGAATCACCATTCAATTTGACGTACGGGAGCGACTCCATGCTACCGGTTGAAGTGGGTGAGCCGACCATTCGGCGACTGCCAAGCGAAATGACTATAAATGAGGAAGACCTTAGAAGTAATTTGGATGTGTGATTGGTGTCGCACCCCATGCAAAATTTAATGTGCATAAAAGAATGCAGTATAGACTAGGAAGTGACTCCTAGGTCATCTCTCAAGGACCAAACTGTGGTTCAGAATTAGGTCAAACACGACGTGGGGGGTTTTTGTGAAAGGTTTTGTGAATGCGAGAAATGTAAACACAGATGTAAACAGAAATGGAAACAGAAATGTAAAAACGGAATCAAATACAGAATAAAAATTGTTGGTCATTAACTCAATTACCATGCTTCCAATCCCAGATTAAAGACAAATACACACTACTCTAATCCAAATCCAACACGAATCACCCAACTAAGCGAAGGGTAATTCAGTCTTCAGAATTGCACAAATCTAATCAGTCATGCACCATACAGTCTAATCAACTAAGCGCAGATCAAACACCGGTTAGGCAACTAAGCGTATACCTAATTGCAAGCACACAACAGATTAAATATTGAGCCAAATCAGAGCAATAGCATGGCAATCAAAGTGCAGAAGTCTCATGAATAAACTACTCTAGCCTCTAATCCAGCACATCTAACCGACTAAGCGAAGGTTAATCACGTTATCTTAATCGCGTACTAAGCGAACACAATGCACCTATTCCATCCTCTGTGTTCTATACAGATTCATCAACTAAGCGGAGGTACAATCACCAATCGGGCAACTAAGTGTATACCCATCCATTGCAAGAACACAATCAGATTTCATAGAATGTCAGGCAGAGTAGAATAAACACAAGAACAGTCCAAGAAATCTCAAGGAAGCAATGTAATATCATTAACGACCAACCCGACTAACCTAAGCTAACATCTCAACTAAATTAACATAATCGAAAAAAACAGATAGCAGAAAAGTAAATGGAAACAATAAATCAAACATGACGAACAACATAGCAAACGAAAACAGTAAATTAAACTTTCTAACAACTAAGTTATAGTAATTAAATATGCATGCATCCTAGCTAAGGAAAAGAAATTAAATTGGTGAAGAAAAAAAACACATCCATGAAGTGATAAAAGAGTTGGCCTAAGCAAACCGAATAGTCCATATAAAGCAAGTGCATAAAGAGTGAAAAAAAATATACAGGAGTAATAAAACTTCAATGGTAATGGTGTGTAATTATTGAATGCAACGAATATAAAATAGGATTTAACCGTGAGTGATGTAGGTGAGTAAGTTCCTTCAACCCAGCGGAAATGAAAACTTTAATGCAAAAGTGCTGGAATAAAAAAAAATTCAATTGCAAAAGTGCTGCACATTTCCCTAAAAGCCAAAACTGAATTGCTTTTCTCGAAATAAAATTAACAGCGTTTCATTCTTTCTTAAAACCAAAATGAACAACTTCCATCCTCCCAAGTGCACCGTCCTCCAAAAACGAATCAACGTTTTCTTCTTCAAAGAAATTAAATTTTTCTCTTTTGCTGGAATCAAACTTTACTATAAAAAACAATGCATGAACCAAATGAAAAGTGCAAGGAGTAAATCAGCAGCGGCATTCTATTTCTCCAATCGAAAACAGCGTGATTATTGTTCCAGCTCCCAAAAACAACGTTTACCAAAGAAAAGCAAAAGGAAGAGTGGCTGCTGGATACTACATCATGAATGCAAGTTGTGTGCTTCTTCTAAAATGAAATTAACATCTTTGTTATGCAGTGGCGGCAGCACCTTCAACCTATGGCCATGCTCCCAGAAAATTCCATGAAGAAACAAACACGTTTTCCAAGCCTCCCTAGTATGTGACGGCTGGTCACAATCCCTAGGACCATATATCTCAAAAATAGGGATGGGATCCACCCTAAAAGAACAACCCTAGGGTGACAAGTGTCCTACATCTTTGGGCCCATCATAAATTTTTGCCAACATTGGCCCAATGTGCACAAGTTTAATGAAAGCTTTCTAGACTACTAATTTACAATGTAACTAAAATTTGAAATGCCTAATTGTAGAGTCTTTAATTTATTTGCCTCCTTCCTAATGCTCCAAAAGATGTCTTCAAATTTCCCTACAACTAAAAATGAAATTAATCAACCCAAAAAATTCAAATTAACTAAAATAAGAATTTTCGATCAAATTAAGCATAATTAGGAAAAACGGGAAAATACCGGACAATTAAGCACATAATTTAAGTGCAATAAACTAAGTGAAATCAAGAAAATATTGACTCATCAATGACTTTGAAAACTCCCAGGAAGTCAGGAAAATGACTCTTGGTTGGGTGGATCGGTGGATGTATAAAGTCTGGAAAATGACTTCGAAAACTACTAGGAAGTCAGGAAAATGACTCTTGGTTGGGTGGACCGGTGGATGTATGAAGTTAGGAAAATGATTTCTAGTTTAGAATGATCAGGATTATCTATTCGGGAGAAACCACGAATTGTCCACGTCTTATCCAAAACCCTAGTATGTTCGAATGATAATAACCAATTGGTGCATTCAAGCAAGCACAAAATGAAGGAAAATTTAAATGTTTTTTACAACACACAAGTCATTACATAACAATTCGAAGTAAATTGAAAACTTAGTGTTTGTTCAGAGCAAAAGTAATATAAACCCTAAGCCGATGCATCAGTAGTTGGATCAGTGGAAACGTTAGCTGGGATCTCTTCGGTGATGATCGGGTTAGCAGATGGAATTTCTTCAGTATCGGGCGGAACTTGAGTCGAAAGGTCTACCAGCTAGCCATCCACATATACTTTCATGATGTCAAAATCGGGATGCTCCAAGGGGGTTTTGAAGAAGTAGTGGCATTGTGCAATCCCCTGGTCAAAGCCAGGTTGACATTCCTCGCAGACTTCGTCTCCTAAAGCAGCATTGTCGGCTGCTAATCTATCCCGTTCGGTGAGAGCGGCATCCTATTCTTTGATCAGCTCTTTCTGTTGCGAAGTGGCTCTTTGTAAATCTAGCTTCAAGGTGTCAACCAATCGTTTAAGCGATGTCACTTCGGTCTGAGCCTCTTTCAAGTCATTAGCGGCCTTCACCCGATCGTCCTCGGCAGTTTTAGTGATTTCTTCGATACAGAGTGAAAGGGTAGTGTTTTCCTTTTTCAGAGCCTCCAGATCTTTATGCGCGGTCTCTAATTCATCCACCAATAAAGGTTTGTTCGTCCCAGTAGTATAGTTCAAACAAATGCTAGCCCGAGCAATGAGCGCATAGGCCATGCTCAACGATTCGCTAGGAGTCATCCCTTTGAACGGTTTCTTCTCTTCAGCATTGAGGTTGTATTGAAGCCGATCAACGACATGGACGTTAGGGTCCAACGGACCAGCAAGTAGGGGGGCATTCACTTTTCTCTTTTTTGGGGGAGAGGGAGTCTTCTCCTGAGCGGGCTTCCTCTTTGCCTTGCTCTTGACAACCTCGAGATCAATGGGTTTGGTGTCAGTAGCAGGAATTGAAGCACTTGACACCTTCAGGGCAGCATTTACCGAACGGGAAGGAGCGGTGCTCGCTGCTCCTATCGGCTTGGTGGGGGAGGAAGTGCCTTCTCTAGCTTTTCCCAAGCCTTTCTTTCGGGCCATCACACGCAAAAAAGATTGATGCTTTTCCATTCCACCGAAGAAATATGCAATAAAGAATCAAATTTAGATATGTTAATATTGACCGATCGAAGGGCTGGGGATAAAAAGAACTTACCAAACACTAGCTCATAAAGTGTCGGTCCCGAGAAGATCGATGAGTTTTCGGGACGAGGTTTTTCGGGGTAGGTGGTCGATCTGACTGATCACTTTTAGTTCATCCTCAGTCATCTCAGATTTCGCCCACGAATCCATTCGCTTCGGGTTCTCCATCCAATAAAAAGGAAATTTTGGTAGGCCGTCATCGAAGAAATATTTGGACCGACCAGGTTCTCGAATGGCTATTTTGAAAAAAATTTGATTTAAAGTCCTTGTACGAAGAGTTGAAGGAAGTGAATAATTGCTTATCTTTTACGGGAACCAACGAGATCCACGATCTGTTGGCGTTCGGTGCATAGCACACTAAAGGCCTACATAAATGCCCATCCGTTTGGGTGTAATTGGGCTGGACAAATGTTTGATTCTCTCAGTACGCCCATTTGAAATTCAGTAAAGAGAAGTCTTACACCCAGATCACGGAATAAGGTTACATATAAATAAAAGAAGTCTAGGGCATATCCCTCCCGACTGTGGCAGGCCCTTTCGTTCGAGCGACAGACAACCAAAATGTCCATCAACAAAAATGTCCATCAATAATATCAAACATTTCTTATGCCATTTTGTGAAGATAACAATAGAATAACCCTTAATGTCCATCAACAAAAATGTCCATTATACAATGTTAATAATCATGTACATCATCAAAAACAATATATTCAAAGATTCATTCTTAAACAATGAATATGCATATCACAAATATATTCACAGATATAATCACATATGCATAACAAATAGTTCAAGCACAGGCAAATATATAAATAACAATTTCGCTTAATGTGTGCAAGAAACTACAAAAACATTTTTGTTGTCATCATAAAAAACACACAAGGGTTTCTGTTTAGCTTTCATATAACTCCTCCTATCAACACTTGTATATGGTCTTATAAAACTATGTCATTGTTCAATAATAAATGATAAAAAAAAAATTGAAACAATAAAGGGTGCTTGATTGAAAAAATGTTGTCTATTGAAACACAATTCATTATCTGCCAAAAGACTAATAGAGAAAGTGCTTTTTTATGAGAACTATCTATTAGTAGACACCGTTCCAACAGAGAAAACCTAAAAAACACTGTCTATTACTAAAAAAAATGCTCTCTATTAAACATTTTGGTGTAGTGTTAAAGGCTTCTTCCCCAAGCTCTCACCAAAGAAAATGACACCATTTTCCTACTCTTTGGAAACTGTCTTTGTGAGTCATTCACATATATCGAAGAACAACTGAATAAGAAGAATATGAAAGTCGAAAATCACGCTTTTTATGTCTTATAACACAATTAGCACAAAATGTGAACTTTTTTTATATTGTTGTATTTATGTCAGTTTCATAATCCACATAGAAAACTTTATCTAACGGGCATAGAAAGCCTCTAGTGCGCTAGTGTTATTAACTAATAATAATTACATCTCAAACTAGTTGAAAATAACTTTAATTGAAGAAAAACCCTTATTAATATTAACATATTAACTAGAAGCTACTAATTTATAAATTGAGTATAACTTTATTACTTTTTTTACAGGATATTAATTAGTTGGTTCGTTTGGGTACGGAAGCAAACCTTCTCTGGATAAAAAGCTTTTCATAAATAAAAGAATAAATAGATGCTTTTACGTCTAATAACGTTAATAAATGATAATTGAATCTATTGTAAGAACTTAAAAAGATACTCGAACTCAGATATATTTGAATATTACATATCATAAAGCTAGCAAAGGAGGTTGCAAAAATAATATATAAATTTGTTTAGGGAGTACAATTTGGTTATAGAAGAGAAAGAAGAAAGTGAAGATGTTTATTTATTTTCTAGAAAGATGAGAAAGACAGTTTATGGTAGAAAATAGTGTCAGGCTAGGGACACGGAGCATAGTGGTTTTTTGGTCAGTGTGTCGGAGGCGGCCTAGGATGAGGGTTAGGGATTCCAAACCCCGGGATATCGATAGGAGGCGACCGAACAGGGTTTGATGGGGTTCGTGAGACAATGGCAGCAAGACGACGTACTGGCTTCATATGGTGCACAAGTGAAGCTTCACTGCTCAACTCAGCAAGTGTTGTTGTAGGCTTCGAAATCAGTAACATAAGCAACAAAACTAGCATCCCACAGTTTGTCATCTTCTTATTCATAACCTACCAATTTTATTTATTCTTCAATCTATCATATGTAACACCTCTTTTATACTACCCCTCCTACTCCAAACCTACGTCTTACACTCACTTTTTCAAAAATATTATCTATAAAATTCACTAGATCTTTATTTTAAGGAGAATGATATTTTAACACCATTTTTTGACACTATTTTGACACTGCACACGTGTCAAGATGTGATTGGACGATTTCAAATTAAAAAAGTTGAGGCAGGGGTATATTTGGAAGAAAAAAACTAAAGTTTGTTTTTTAATTTGAAATCGTCCAATCACATTTTGATACGTGTGCAGTGTCAAAATGGTGTCAAAAAATGGTGTTAAAATTTTATTTTCCTTATTTCAAAGCTTCTTACCTTTAAGTGTTGGCTTTTTCTCAATTTTTAAACGTGGTACATTGTTTGACAAAAGTCAAGCAACAATGGATCAATCCACGCCGGAGGTGATTTTTTTTCCACAAATAATACTAATTTTATATAAATTTAATATTATTTTAGGTTAGACTGAAGTATTGGAAATTCAAATATAAATCTAAATTATATTACAGTCTCAATTCATGGCTGTATATATGAAATTTAAAAGACTCTATATCATGACAAAAAAAGTCATTATAAAAGCCAGAGAAACAGGAAATATCAGCATCGTCCTAGAAAATTTAAAAATTTTAATTTAATTTACTTTATTTCATTTGTTTTTTAAGCGTAGTTGTAATTTTAAAAAATCATAAAAATTAATCAGCCTTGAAATCAAGGCTCTCTCTCGGCTCCTATCTCTTGTCTCTTCGTCACCCTATACGTTATAGCTTCTGAAAGCCAAAGTCAAGCGTTCTTACTTTTAAATATTCTTATTGGCTCTTTGTTAAAACAATGTTGACAAAAGTGAAGCCAGATGATGAACTGATGCTAGAGGTGATTTTCTTTCCACAAATAATAGTAATTTAATATAAATTTATTGAAATCGACTCCTTCAATTTTATTTTTTGGATAGAACATAACGCTGTACCACCATTTGCGAATACGACTTTCCTGAAACTAAATTTCTAACCTTTTTCTTTTTATAATTCCTGTGATGTAACCTATCTAGAACTTGGTTTATGGACGAACTATTAAGAGAGGTTTGATATTTTTCTTTAAGATTTAGAGTTTAGTTAAAGTATTTGTTTGAAAGTAGTAACTCGGTTTTTGAGTGTCAAATTTTCATCTAGTGTACCATTTTCTTTACTTTCCTTACTGGATTTTTTTCTTTTTACGGAGACCAATTTTTAGTATTTTTATATATAAACACTTAAGTTTAAAAAAACTTATAAACTTTAAAATAAATTCGAAATCTAAGAAAAATAAAAATAATATAAAATAAAAATTACAGAGACATACTTTTCGCTTAGTAAGGCGGGCTCATCCCACCAAACAAAAATTACGCCGGCTCACCCTATCAAACACAAGTTACCTTGGTGAATTTAACCTTCCATAAAATTAAAATAAAATTATAATGTATTTAATTTTTTAAAATTATTTTTCCATTATGTTCGAGATTTTCATCCCTACTCCATGGAGCATTTTAAATTTTAATGAGACGTGTTTTTATTTTTATCTTGTTATAAATCTTTTGAATTGAAAATAGTTTTCTTCAAGTTCTTCTATCATACCCTCTTCTTGAAAAGAGTTTGTCTTTAAATTCATACCCACTTGAATATTTCTTATCATTTTCCCCTCTTTGAAGAAAACTCGACCTGAATTTTAGAAGATCTTATACATAAACACAAACATAAATCAAAGACATAAATATAAAATAATAAAATATAGAAATACTACTAATAGGTGTGTAAGGTTGGGTAAGGGAATGTGACTGATGTCTTTCATGATGATGTTCATGGTGATGGTGTTGCACATGATGGTGTTAATGGTGATGGTAATGTTGTTATGATGTTCATGATTATGACAATGACAGTGATAATAGCAATAGTGTTGATGAGGAGATAGGCCAATAGTCTGCGTGAGGATATTCATGATGATATCAAGGATTGAGGAATTGTTGTTGACGATGTTTAGAGGATTAGTGATCATGATGTTAATAACGATAAGGTTGGGGTTTGCATGTTTGTTATTATTTGGTGTTTATTTGCTATTCATTACATTGTATTCTTATGGTTTGCTTTAATGGTAGCTTACTCGTACTTGTTTGTTGTTGTTGTTGTTGTTGTTGTTTGTGATTGTCACGATGATCGTATAATGATTTATACGTGAGCAAAAGATATTGCAGATGTTCCAGATGCATTATAGAGACGTGAGAGGATGGGCAAGGTTTGAGATTGTTTAAAGTTCTTTATGTTTAAACTTTTGGAACAATGTAAATGGATTGATTTTTCTTTCATGGTTTTTTTATTTATTTTGGACTATGTAATTGAACAATTCTTTAGAATAGTCATAATTTGATTTAATTTTGCACGTTTTAAATGTTGAAGTATATTTTTATAAATATGTTTTTGTGCTAAAAGAATTTTGGAATAATCTGTTTTAATTACAACTCGTGACACCCTAAGTTGGGGCGTTACATGAAACACTTGACAACTTTTGCACTTAATAACTCAATTAGACCACAAAATTCACAAAAACACAAGAAACGTTTTTTGGTATTTTCATCAAACAATTGGTGTGCAAGAAAATATAACGTAGATTATTTACAATTTGCTAAGACTAGACTTAATCCACTTTATTCTCATGCATACAAAGACGTCTTAATTCAATATCCAGTTAAAATCAACTCATATACTCAAATCCTATCTCTAGTGACTTTGAGCCTATGATAACTCATCAAACTTCAATTCCTTGAATCCTCAACAAGCAACCATACATTAAGTTCAACAGTTTTAAGATTACTAATGAATCATGTTCTATCCCTGGTACAAGCTCCATTAGGTGTTCAATTTCAGTTTTAGGTTCAAGTCATATTTTCCAATACATCAAGAACCACAAATCAAGCATGGAATCAATCCACATCAAGCATTAAGCATGGAAATTAAATACTAACATGAATTGGAAAAACATGTATTGTTAACAACACAAAATTACATAAGAGTTCCATGTTTTACAACTAATCTCAACAAATAAGGTCATTCCTCCATGTTAGAGAACTTACAAATTGAAGGGATAGAGAAGAAATGGAAACCAAAGAGAAGATGCACATTTTCTCCTAAGGTTATTGGCAGTTGCTCCATCTCCAATTGCGTTTCCACTTTGCATCAACAACTCTAATTCGTGGATCCTCTCACTGATCAATCCTTAGAAGGGGAAAACACCATGGATGAATATTGAAGACCCAAGGAGGAGTGAGAGAGCTTCCAAACATCCCAAAAAACCTTCAAGGGTCTCTCTCAGTCGCCCTAGGTGGAGAGTAAAGAGTGAGAGGAAGAGAGTCCTCAAAAAGCTCACGAGAAATATGTTTAAATACTCATTTTGAGATGTCAGCAACATTATCGCTTAACATTCTGTCAGCATCGCTTAGTGTCATATAAGTTAAAATGTGAAATGGGCTCTCTGTCAATTAGTGCAATGAAGGGAAACGCCAACGGTTGTATTTGACAATACGCTTCGATTTTCGAACTGATGCATATACGGGCAAGGTAAAAAGGTAGGGGACTTTTGGCCTCGGTTACAACTGAGGTAATATCCTGAAGGCTACTGCCTTAGTTTCTCAACAACCGAAGTAGTAAAGAAGATAAGAAAAAGGAGGGAGGGGTTAGTACCTTGGTTCAAACGAGGTAATAATATGGGGATATGGCACCGGTTCTAGCTTGAACCACTGCCAAAGCCTTATTTTTTTTTTAATTCTCGTGCACCCTATGGCATCGGTTGTGGCTGAACCAAGGCCATAGGCAGGCTTTCTACCTCGGTTTTGGCTACAACCGAGACCTATTCTCCTACAATTTTTTTAATAGCAGGTATGTTTTTGTTATATCCGCTACCACAGAAACAGACTTGCATATCAAACAATTTCATAACAACACAAATTCAACACAATAGTCAATATTTACATCACATAATATACAAAGTCTAATAACTATAAATCAACATGTTCTAATGTATTTTAAATCTAATAACTATGAACTATTATATAATCTAACTAAATGTTTTGCAAGGGCCTTTCTCAGGAATGTAAGTGGCTTCTCAGGAAGTGGAGCAGAAGCCTTGAATCTCTGCATAAGACAATTGATATTAATTAGTGTATATGAAATAATAGAGAAAATCAAAATTCATTAAAATTAAATATTACCGTTTCCCAACCTGTTGTGATATGCGCAGAATAATGTGGGACATGCAATACATTACGTAGTATCCACACTCATATGACCCATTGTGTCCATTACACTACAACATATCATCACAGTTGTTAATAGTTAGTGAAAATCATTAAAGCAAAACAACTATAAGAAAGTATGGCTTTAACATGTGTCAAACCTTGAGACAAACCCATGCAACTTTCTACTATTAGCAATTCATCTCCCAACCAACATCATACGTGCTGCAATAGAAATATAAAAGAAAAGGATTTAGCATTCATTTATATAACAAAGAAAGTCCAAATATTGAGGTTCTTACCAATCAAATGCTTGTTATATATTTACAGAAACAATAAATAGTAGCCAATGGTGCATGAAATTGATAATAACTTAATTGTTATATATTCAAATCACATATGGAACTTTGAAGTTAACAAACTTCACTTACCCAGATACACAAGGAATAAAATATATGTCCTTCCCGCTTGTAGAGCTACTGGTGAGATATGTTGTGATGTCATCAAAATGATTTCCTTCATGAATGATTTGGCGATCAATGAACCCATAGACATCATTGTACCCCGAGTTGTTACTTACACCAAACATATACCTGAAATAAAAAATTACCTTTGATATAAATATACTTGATATATAAATCAATTTTATATAAATAATTACCCATAGACTTACATCATCCATAGCTGAATTAATGTAATATTCAAGTCTTCTCTTCCCGACGCAAGCTCCATCATATCTTGGCTATGCGAGTATATTGGGACCTCAAAGCCTCTCCCAAATACATTAGCAACATATTCAATCTTCAAAGGCTCATTTCCAATGATGTCACAAAGTTACTGCAATGCACCAAGAGGATCGTTCTCAGATAAACGAATCTTCTTTTATCCATGCATCTATTGTTACATGGAAAAATAAGATAACTTTCGACATCAATAACATGTAAAGTTTAAAATTAAGAAGTTTAAAGTAGAAGTCCATATCGGGGGGTAAAAAACCGAACCAACCAAGTGTTTAGGCCAAGCGATAAAAGACAGGAATGTCTGTTCCACAGTGAAAATCTCATCTGTAGGTAGAGGAACTGAGGCATCTGGTATGATAATGTCGCCTATTGAGACCTTCACCTCATCCTCTTACAGCTCCATACCATGAAAAATAGTCGCAGCCTGAAACACTATTCCACGAGCTACCAGTATCATCCTAGTACCATCTAAAACGTATATATGAACTAGCATCTTCTGTTGAGATTTTTGACAACACAATTTCTATATCACTCTAGTTTTTTATGATGACAACACATTGCTTAATAATACGCATATCTTGTTGTTGCATTACATGTTCTTATGCTGATTGATCGTGATATCTGTTGAACATGTTTATGTAATGTGTTACATGTTCCTATGTTGATTGATATATATATATATATATATATATATATGGAACATGTCTATATGTGCTTTATATGCTATGTGCAATGCATCTTTACATATGTTTTACTACACATGTTTTAAAGCTGAAAACCACAAGCATTTTCATGATCTTATCATTGTGTGACAAAGCTATAGTACAGTCGACTACATTATTAATGGATTCGACTTTGCTAAAATCTTTGTACAAATTTTGAGAATTAGTGCTCTATGATATTTTGAGAAGAAAAGAATTTCAAAGTGTTTTGCATATTGAAAGTCGACTATGTTCGCCACACATTCGACTGTATTAGTTGTTTGTTTTGAAATTCTATTATGCTCTTACACTCCAACGGCTATATTTTTAAAAGTTAGTTGAGCATTGATGACTTGGTCAACTGTATTAAATGTGTTTTATTTTTGGTTGACTGTATGCTACCAGTTTGACTGAATTGTTATAACTGTCATCATCCAGTCGATTGAATTAGTAGCATATTCGACTGAGAATTTGTCTATCTAACAGAAATCTATAAATAGGCTGAACACGATTATGTTTAGAGACTTTTGATGAACTGACATTTTCATTTCTGTTTCAGATTGAATTCTTTGTTATAAGAAGCTCCGAGAATTCTCCAAGAAGACGGTGGTGATCTTTCTTGAAAGAGATTCGAAGGGAGATTGTTCTGCGTGCACATTGATTGATCATATCTTGCACAAGAAGGTGCATCTGGTTTGATCACATTGAGGCTTGACATCCTTGAAGACAATTGCATTGATTTTCTGGCTTGGCATCCGTGAAGACTGTTGTTTGGACCTGTTGGTGATTACAAGGGTTTGTTCACTTTGAGGATTGTTCAAAGTGGTGTTGGCAAATTGCAGAAGAGGGGATATCTTGCTGCAAGTCTTGTTGTTGTTGCCTATATTTTGGTTAAGGGTTAGAGAGGAGATTTATATTTTTGACGCGGAGGTCTTCTATAAATTCCTTGTTGTAAAAATCGCAACCATTATAGTGCATTTGCTTCCTGGGTTGGAAGGATACTGGATGTAGGCATTGTTGGCCGAACCAGTATAAAAACCAGTGTTTGATTTTCTCTATCCCTGCACTTTTATTTTATAGTCAACTCTATCTTTAGCGCCTGCTTTCGAAAAATTGGTACCAGAGCTGGTTTTGATAAGATATTTGAAAAACTAGTCGACTTTGTTTTTCTATGATTCGACTATAAAACCTGGGGATGGCTTCCTGTTTTCAAACTTTTGGTGAAGGCCCTTCAACAAACAGACCAACTCTGTTTGCTGGCAAAAATTATCCATTTTGGAAAATCAGAATGCAAATCTTTCTTGAATCGCAAGATAAAGGAATTTTGGATGCCACTTTAAATGGTCCTTTTGTGCCTACAAAAATTGTTAAAGAGAAAACTGTTTTGAAACCTTTTACTGAGTGGACTGTTGATGAAAATAGAAAAGCTCAATATGATATTAAAGCTAGGAATATTATTGCCTCTGCACTAACTATTGATGAATTTTTCAGGATATCTCAATGTAAATCCGCAAAGGAAATATGGGATGTCTTAGAGGTAACTCATGAAGGCACAAATGAAGTAAAGAGAGCAAGAAAGAACTCCTTGATACAAGAGTATGAATTGTTCATAATGAAAGCTGAAGAATCCATCTATGATGTACAAAAACGATTCACTCACATTGTAAATCATCTTATGGCTCTCGGGAAGGTATTTGACAAAGAGGAGATCAATATCAAGATTTTCAAAAGTCTGAACAGAAATTGGCAACCAAAAGTCACAAAAATCTCTGAGTCCAAAGATCTCACAACGATGAACATGGGTACCTTGTTTGGCAAGTTACATGAACATGAATTGGAACTTGGTAGATTGAAGGATGAAGAGGAGATTGAAGAGAAGAAGTCCATTGCTCTGAAGGCTACAAGCAAGAATAAATCTTAACCAGACATGGAGGAGAAAGATATGATGACCTTGATGGTAAGAAAATTTAGTCGACTTATACATGATAATAGTCAACTGACTAACCATGCAGGTCAAGGCAAAAAGAATAGCTTTAGTACAAATGTTGTCCAGTGCTATGAATGTGGAAAGGAATGACACATCAAGCCTGATTGTCCTGAATTAAAGCCGAAGCAGAAAGGAAAGAAAAGATTCCCTCAAGGCAAAAATATGAAAAGTAAAGGAGCATACATTGCTTGGGAAAATATAGATTCTAAAAGCTCAAGTGATGATGATGCTGATCAAGAGGAAGAATCCAACATCTGCCACATGGTTGGAACATCAAGTAATAACAGTGACAGTGATGAAGAATTCGAGAAGCTACCAATAGAAGAGAAATATCAGCAACTTATAGAGACATTCAGAGAACTATATGCTGAAGCAATGCGACTACAATACAAGGTTAATCGACTAAACTCTGAGAGAAGAGATTATGAGTATAGGATTAACAATCTTGTTGCTGAAAATGAAAAATTAGAGAAAGAATTTAATGAAGCTTTGTTATCTGCTAAGAATGTTAAAATTAAAATTGTTACAGTAGAAAAAGATTGTGAAAATTGTCCTGCTCATATTGAAAAGATAGATTACTTGACTAACACGCTAGCTAATTTTACTCAAGGTAGAGACAATTTAAATGTTGTATTAAAATCATCTGGCAGAGCTATATACAGGCAAGAAATAGGATACAAAGCTCAATCTAGCAGAACCAATGCTAAGAGATTTACTTATTTAAGGAAACCTGCTAGAAATGCATGTTTCTATTGTAATTTGTGTTGGCCATACTGTTAGAAATTGTTATTACAGAAATGTTGTCGATCCTCAAGGATTATATGTATGGAGACCAAAGGAACAAGTGATAAGGACCGACAATCATGGACCCAAAATTAAATGGGTATCAACAACCAAAACTTAAATTGCTTTGCAGGTTACATAGCAGGTGCAGTATGATCTCAAGGATGAATCACTTTGGAATAAACGAAAATCTTGAGTATCTATAACTGGTAAAACTGTATCAATTTACTGCATATTGCTGAATTTGATTTTTTGTGTTTATGAGATGGTATGAGTATATTATCTGATTGCTTGATTGATTAATTGAGTTTGAAACTCTGTTTTCATATGTCTTAGTCGACTGTGTTAGTAATTCATTCGACTATGTTTCTATTTTCAGTCATCTACACTCACAGTATTTTATCAAATTTTCTTATGGATTTCTTTTGGTCTTTCGCGCCATTTTTATCCATGATGTCATTGCTACATTCTTTTCTGACACTAGCACACACTTTACTTGTCTATTTCCAATGACCCTTGACTGAACACTAAACGTATTGAACAAGTCAGAAAATGGCTTCCTCAACTCACCTCTCAAGAAGGGAAAAAGGAAAATACACTGCCACTTTCTGGGGAGCCGTTACTTAAGATTTGATTTGTGATAAAGATTCTGAAGTGAAAATCCATATGGGACATCCAAAAGAAATTACTCCATCAAAATATCTGGATTTAAGGCTATTTGAAAAATAAAACTTTAAGTTTCCTAGATGGCTTGAGAAACAAAGCTTGACTACTTTGATACAAATGAATGGAGAATGGTTTCCTAATCTCGTTATAATTTTCTATCATCATCTAAGAGTTGTTGATGGTTACATTTGTTCAAGAGTCAAAGGTGTTGATATCATCATCAGCAATGATATTTGCCGACAAACAACTGGTCTTAAATCTGACAGAATCCTCTCGCATAAACTTGATTCCCAGATAAATCGCTGGTTAGATAAAAAGGATATATTTAGAGGTTGGCTCAGAGTTCCTATCAGTGAAACAAGGGAAAACATGTTACTCCATAAGGATCTTAAGATTGAAGAGATGTTACTCGCGTATATTCTGGCACAGGTGATTCTACCAGGAAGGCTAGTACTGGACGAAATGACTGCAGAAGATATATACCTTTTACATGCCATTAAGAACAACATACCCACCAATTGGGTAGAAGTACTCAAGGACCACATGGTCAAGGTTGCTCAATTTTTTGTTTGATATTAGCCATATGGTGTTCTTGTTAGTAACATACTGGTACTTCATGGAGTAAACGTTTCTTGTGAAAGAAAGTATTCAAGCACAAATACAAATATCATAAATTTCAACACTCTTGTCTCACTTGTACTTGTCTGGAGTGAAAAAGGCTGGCATTATGATAAAGATGTTTACCAGACAAACTTTATTGGAGAGATTTCTTCAATTGGAACTCTTAAATCCGACTCTGTTTCTAACAATCGTTATGAAACCTATTTTGTTGATCTATTTCAATTGATTGGTGATAAGCTTGAACAACTGAAGTCAAATATTAATTTCATTATTCAACTCCTGAAGGATAAGTACCAAGATGAAAGTATATCCACGATTTCAATCGATGAAGGAAAGGAATGAAAAATACACATCACTTGTCTATCTTTACATAGCTTAGTTTTGTATGGCTTTATAATGCCATCTTTTGTGTGTCTTTTGTTCCTTGTTTGCATCCATCGTTGTAATATCTTTCTCAAGGAAATGAAAATAGTATTTTGAATCAATAAAGTGCTTTTAATTTGTTTGACATTGTTTGATCTGATTGAATGATTCGACTGCAATATAATTGAAGTCAACTATGTTTATCTGTTAAACAACTTTCCATATTGACTTCCGTTATTTTTGATAATATTTCTTGCTTAACTAAAATGCTTAATCTGGAAAAGATCCTTGAAAGGTTTTCTAGGAAAAACATTGCTTTGGAAACTACAAGTGGAATTCAACAACTTTGGAAAGCAATGCATTCAACTAGGAAAATAGTGCAATCGCCTGATCATAACAGGGTTATAAATTCCAATTCTGGAATTTGGTTTTGTTTCATTGATTGATTATTTGAATATCTGCTATTATCTCTGATATTAATTGATTTTAAATATCTTGATTGAGATAATATTATGAGATTGTTGATGATTGTATCATTGCACGACTAAATTGTTTGATATCTTTTGCTTGATACAACTTTGTACCATACTGTTTGTATACTTTGTGATATACTGTATTGTGCATCTGATCTGGTTTTTGATATCCATGCATAATGATAGGGGGAGTATTACATTTTACACATTTATCTTCACATGCCTGAATTTCAGGGGGAGTAATTAATTACATGAGATTAAATGTGATAGGGAGAGCATCATTGCATCTTCAGAATTGCATATTCTTTTTTATTCATCTCTGTTTGAAATATCAGCATAAATATCTAGAGCGTACCTTTTTTGCTGATGCACAAACGGGGAGAGAATGAATGAAAGCTTTATGAAAGGGGGAGAATGATTTATTTTGTCTCATATTCTGCTTGATATTTTGCTGTTTAAACTGTGTTACATGCAGAGTACTTGAATTGTGATATATCTTTTATTATCTTTTGTTACTCTGTTTTGTATTTGATTGTGCAAACATGGTTGGTTATTAATCATGGTTGTGCATCATCAAAAAAGGGAGAGATTGTTGAGATTGTTGACAACACAATTTCTATATCACTCTAGTTTTTTATGATGACAACACATTGCTTAATAACACGCATATGTTGTTGTTGCATACATGTTTTTTATGCTAATTGATCGTGATATATGTTGAACATGTTTATGTAATGTGTTACATGTTCCTATGTTAATTGATATATATATATATATATATATATATATATATATATATATATATGGAACGTGTTTATATGTGCTTTATGTGCTATGTACAATGCATCATTACATATGTTTTACTGCATATGTTTTAAAGCTGAAAACCACAAGTACTTCCATGATCTTATCATTGTGTGACAAAGCTATAGTACAGTCGACTAAATTATTAATGGGTTCGACTTTGCTAAAATCTTTGTACAGATTTTAAGAATCAGTGCTCTGTGATATTTTGAGAAGAAAAGAATTTCAAAGTGTTTTTCATATTGAAAGTCGACTATATGCGCCACACATTCGACTGTATTAGTTGTTTGTTTTGAAATTATGTTATGCTTTTGCACTCCAACGACTATATTTTTAAAAGTTAGTTGAGCATGATTACTTGGTCAACTGTATTAAATGTGTTTTATTTTTGGTTGACTGTATGCTACTAGTTTGACTGAACTGTTATAACTGTCATAATCTAGTCGACTGAATTAGTAGCGTATTCGACTGAGAATCTGTCTGTCTAACAGAAATCTATAAATAGGTTGAACACAATTATGCTCAGAGACTTTTGATGAAGTGACATTTTCATTTTTGTTTCAGAGTGAATTCTTTGTTTTAAAAAGCTCCAAGAATTCTCCAAGAAGACGATGATGATCTTTCTTGAAAGAGATTCGAAGGGAGATTGTTTTATGCACACATTGATTTATCATATTCTTCACAAGAAGGTGCATCTGGTTTGATCACGTTGAGGCTTGGCATCCTTGAAGACTGTTGCATTGATTTTCTGGCTTGGCATCCGTGAAGACTGTTGTTTGGACCTGTTGGTGATTATAGGGGTTTGTTCACTTTGAGGATTGTTCAAAGTGGTGTTGGCAGATTGCAGAAGAAGGGATATCTTGTTGCAAGTCTTGTTGTTATTGTTGCCTATATTTTGGTTAGGTTTAATGTCTTAATAAGTCCTTATTTTCTATCAGAATCTCAAATAGGACCTTTTCTTTTTTGGCGTCTCAATTAGGTCCTTATTTTTGTACAATTGAATCAATTAGAGGTCTACCGTCAAATTGAACAAAAGGCCGTTAAAATTTAGGTTACATGGCATTAAAAATGAATTTTGTTTTAAAAATTTGGATCGAATGAAATTTAAGAAAGGGCAAAGTTGGAAAAATGTAAAAATTTAATTACAGCTCCCTTGGTCACTTAAGGGAAAACTCTTTCCCCATCTTTTCTCTGTTCCAGATAAATGCAAAACTCCAGACGCTTGAAGCTTCTTCCCTTTCTCTTTTGACTCAAACAGACTCAACTCAATGTTGGTTTCGAATTTTGCAGGGCAATGGAGTAGGTTTTGTTCTTTCATTTCAGTTTGGGTTGTGTTTTGCAGAAGAGGAGACTCATTTTCCTTTCCTCGGTTGCTGGTCATTCTCACACATAGGGTTCCTTTCGGCATCTCAGTGGCGGTTGTCGTGAGTGGTGGGGATCACGTTCTTGGTTGAGTTTCAGATTAGGATTTTTTTTTTTTGAAATTGAAATTAGTGATTTGATTAATCTGTTTTTCTGAAATTGGAATTAGGGATCTGATTAAGGTTGGCAGTCTGCCTGTTGCACAACCAATTTGTCCATGTATCCACTTCCTGCAGTGCCAAACAAGAGGCATGCCTGTGTTGGAGGTCGGAAGATGAGTGGTGGAGGATGCCAAGGAATCTTTGTTGCTGCAGTAAAAGAGTGAAAAAGCACGACATGTGACGAGAGAAAAGAAGCACGATCGCGAAATCTTTTTATGCAGTAACAACATCGTATTCCTTTGTTTATGCAGTAGAAGAGAGAAAAATGCAGGATTGCGAATTTCTGAAACTCTAGTCAAGTAGCAAACACACACTGACCTTCTTCGAGAACCGAACCCTAAAACCCTGAATCTGTTTTAGAAAGCGAAGCCATGGCACCTGAGTTCAATGATGTTGTTGCAACTCTTCAATCCATACGCTACAACCGTAGTTCCCTCCACCTTCTCGGCATTCTCTTTGGCTGTGGAGTGTTCGATTTAGACAGTTTCAATGGGTCAGCTGGCGAAGTTGTTTCCCTCCTGCAGAATAAATTAGAATATCTTGTCTTAAGGTGTTTACAAATTTTCTGCTTTTCTCTCACGAACCCTAAGCTTCAGCTTCTCCCAATTTTATTTGAGTTTCGCAATTTGCAAAGGAGAATCAATACTTATTTTTATAAATTTTCCAACTTTGCCCTTATTTCTAACTTTCAGTTACGTTTTTAATGCCACACAATAAAAAAAAAATGCACTGTCAGCATCCCACTTAAAACCCTCTTTAACGGTGTTTCTTCAAATTGACGGAAAGGTTCTATTTGTTACAATTTTACAGAAATAAGGACTCAATTGAGACATAAGAAAAAAAAGACGATCTATTTGAGACTCTAACTAAAAATAAGGACCTACTGAAACATTAAACCTTTTGGTTAAGGGTTAGAGAGGAAATTTATATTTTTGACGTGGAGGTCTTGCAATATGTTTAAAATTTAACACAAATGATTTACCTTTTAATCGTTTATATTAAATTTTGAGTTGTCCGATTGGACAGTTTGGGAAAATTATTTTTTATAATTTGCTATAACATGTAGGTTGGAGTTTATGGATAAGATTGATAAAATTTCAATTCAGATTATTTGTGTTGTTCTTTGGATGCATATTTGATTGTGGTCATCCCTAACTACTCTCATTTCGTGTATTTCGAAGACCAATGCGAAATGCTGCCGAAATCATATCAAATTTATCATGTTAGACTTCTTTGCACGTGTGTTAGCAAATTATGAAAAGTAATTTTTCTGAATGGGTGGGGTCAAACCTTGTGAAAGTTAAAAAATAGAAACTGATGAAGTATGCTACGCACTTGGTATGGATCGAAGCTGGATGAATGAATGTTTCATCATTGAAGAATATGAGAAGGGTGTTTCAGAGTTCTTGCAATATGTTGAAAAAAATGCAAAGTCTGTGAATGTGACATATTTTTTTCCTTGTGTATGTTGTCTTAATCAAACACTCCAAGACTTAGACAATATGTGTGACCATCTATTCATGTTCGACATAATGAGAACTTATACCATTTGGACTTGGCATGGAGAAGTACTGGACCAGCCTACCACGTCATGAGGAACGAATTATGTGGAAGAATGGTGGAGTGATTATTTAGAGGACATGATACGTGATGTTGGTGAAGATAATTTTGGAAGAACTAATTTGTATGATTCTCTTATGCATGATTCAGAGCAATCGTTGTTCTCAGGATGCTCCAACTTTACACGTATGTCTGCAACTTTGAAGTTGCTTAGTTTATAAGCAAGGAATGGATGGACCAATAAAAGTTTCACAGAGTTGTTGGAGTTGTTGAAGGAGATGCTTCCAGAAAATAATACTCTGCCTATTCGTCATTACGAGGCAAAGAAAATTTTATGTCCAATGGGTCTCAAATATCAAAAGATACATGCTTGTCCTAATGATTGTGTTTTGTACATAAAGAAGTTTGTTTCGCTAAAGTATTGTCCAACATGTGGTTTATCCCCTTTTAAAAAGATAAATGACAAAAACACTGGGAATAAAGGTAATGATGGTGCACCTGCTAAGGTGATGTGGTATTTGCCTATAATACCTAGGTTGAAACATATATTCTCTATTAAAGAAGATGCAAAAAACCTTAAATGGCACCCAGTTGATTCACCCGCAATGGAAGAAGATTGATGCAACATTTCTAAAATTTGGTGCAGATCCAAGAAATTTAAGACTTGCATTTGCAATTGATGGTATGAATCCTTATGGGAACTTAAGTAGCAAACACAGTTCATGGCCAGTTATGTTGATGATATACAATCTTCCTCCTTTATTGTGCATGAAGAGAAAATACGTGATGTTGTCCATGATGATATCAGGTCCTATACAACCTGGAAATGACATTGATGTTTACTTGAAACCTTTAATTAATGATTTGAAAATGTTGTGGGAAGAAGGGGTCGAAGTGTTCGATTCAGATGTTCAGCAAAGTTTCCATTTGCGTGCAATGTTGTTTTGCACTATAAATGATTTCCCAACATATGGAAACTTGAGCGGTTACAATGTTAAAGGTCATTTTGCATGTCTCATTTGTGAAGAAAACACTAGTTACCTTCAATTAAAGCATGGTCAAAAGATAGTTTATACAAGACATCGAAAGTTCCTTTCTCATAATCACCCTTACCATAGGTTGAAAAAAACATTTAATGGAAGTGTTGAGGATGAGGTTGTGTCCAAACCCTGCAATGGCGAAGAAGAGTACAACGAAGTCAAAAATATTGACATTGTCTTTGGAAAACATCATAAAAGTACCTTTACGAAAACATTTGGAAGAAACTATCAATATTTTTTAATCTTCCATACTGGTGTAAACTTGATGTTAAACATTGTATAGATGTGATGCATGTTGAAAAAAATGTTTGTGACAATGTCATTAGAACTTTATTAAACGTGAAAGGGAAGACCAAAGACGGAATAAAAGCACAACAAGATTTGGCTGACATTGGAATCTGTTCTGATTTACATCCATAGACAATTGGAAGACGCACCTATCTGCCCCCTTCTTGTCACACTCTTTCTAAGAAAGAAAAGCAAAGCTTTTGTAACTCTTTAAGAAGTGTCAAGGTTCAGCAAGGTTATTCTTCAAATATTAGTAACCTTGTTTCTATGCAAGAGTTAAAGTTAGTTGGTTTAAAGTCTCACGACTGTCATGCATTCATGCAACAGTTGTTACTAGTTCTTATTTGAGGCATATTACTTGCTTATATTAGAGGTATTCTGATATGTCTGAGTTTGTTCTTTAATGCCATTTTCAAGAAATTTGTTGACCCTAAAGGTTTAGATCAATTGGAAACTGAAGGAATAAGACAACTGTGTGAATTAAAGATGTATTTTCCACATTCTTTTTTTGATATCATGGTTCATTTGATTGTTCATCTAGTCAGAGAAATTTGTATATGTGGGTCGGATTTCTTAAGGTGGATGTACTCTGTTGAAAGATACATGAAGATCTTAAAGGGATATGTCAAGAATCAGTATCGACCAGAAGCTTCAATCATAGAGCAGTACATTATAGAAGAAACCATTGAATTTTATTCAAGTTATATGCCAAGTTGTGAACCAATGGGTCTTCTTAAGAGCAGACATGAAGGAAAATGTGAAGGTAATGGTGTTCGAGGTGTGAGAATTGAAAGTGTTAGTAGAAAAGAAGTTGATCAAGCTCATTTGTACATCTTAAACAACATTGTTGATGTGATTCCTTACATTTTTGAACACATTAATGAAATAAAGGCATCACACCCAAGAATGAGTGAAAAATGGCATCTTAATGAACATGTCAAAACCTTCTTACAATGGTTTAAGAAAAACATTTATGCGACTCCAGATGATTTTGAAAGTCTATTGAGGTTATCTCATGGGCTGAACACATATGTCATTACATATGGTGGGTACTATATAAACAATATTTATTTTCAAACAAAGGTAGAAGATGACAAAAGTAAAGTTCAAAATGGTGGGGTTACACTACAAGCTAAGGCTGTGCACTTTGCTAGTTCTAAAGAAAAAAAAAATTCAATCACAGCATCCATGAATTACTTTGGAATAATACAAGAAATATAGGAAGTTGATTATGTCAGTTTTAGAGTCTCAGTTTTCAAGTGTGAATGGGTTGATATAAATTCTGGTGTCATGACAGATGACTTTGGATTCACATTGGTGGACCTTAACAAGATGAATTACATTGATGAACCATTTATTATGACTAGTCAAGCAAGACAAATATTCTACGTAAATGATCTAGCAAATAAAAAATGGTCAGTGGTTTTGGAAGGAAAAAACATGCACGAATATGATGATGAAGATTCTTTTGGTATACTTGAGACAACATCAAGACCCATTGAAGACAAGAACCTTGGGATGACGTCCTAGAGGTCGACAAGAAACTTTTATGACAAGATATTCAGGTATGTTTACTTAAAATAAATTTGATATACTTTTTTGCTTTATTCTTATTATGTCATTAACATGTTCTTTGCTTTAAACAGCAAAATTATGATATTCCAAACACTGGTAAGCTTAGAAAGAAAGTGTTATCTCATGTAGCGACCAGATTGAGAGATTTCAAGACAAGACTGACATGTTTATATGTCTTTGGAGACAGGAAACATGAGAATCCATGTCAGCATTACATTTTCACAAAGGAGGAGTGGATGCAGTTTCATGCATCTAGAGAGTCTAAGGACTGGCAGGTTTGTTTCATAACATATAGTTTCATGTTTAGTGCATTTTATTATGATTTAACATTTATGAATATACATGGTTTCACAGGCTAAAAGGTTAGTCGCCCAACAAAAGCAAAGGCTAAATGATGCACCACACGTGTTATCACGAGGTGGTTATGCAAAACTGGAGAAGAAGATGAGAAAGATTTGAGTGGAGGAGTTAGGACTTGAATCCCCCGACCTAGCACCTGCACCTACTAGGTATGAGCTATGGAAGGCTGCTCGGACTAAAAATGATGGGAGCATGACATCTTCCTCAGTTGCCTTGATCTCACAAAGAATTGTAAGTTCAAACGAAAGCATTATTTGATTGTGTATTTATCATCGCATGTATTTTATGTAAAAAGGTTTTTGTTTTTATATGCAGGATGAGTTGGTTGAGCAGCAAACTCAAGGAACATTTGTTGGCCAAGGTAGGTAGAACATTCTAACAACGACCATTGGAAAGCCCGAGCACCTAGGACGTGTACATGGAGTTGCTAGGGTGATTGGTCTTTGTGACTACTTCGGCCTTACACAAAAAAAAAAAAAAACACTCAATCCATGAGTTAGGAGGCACTGAGGAAGATGGGTCTTTAGTGGGAGGAAAGACCCAACCAAAGCATGAAATCAATTAAGCAACGATTCATGGAGCAGCTACAAGAACGAAAAGAAATACAAAGAGCGTTTGAAGAGAAGTTGCATTCCATGATGCAACGCATCGTGGGGCTGCCCACTGAAGCTCCCACACCACCTCATATCAGCACTAGAGGATCATTCTCTACTGTAGACTCTACTGAGTATAGTGGTCAGTATGAGTTGTTGGTTGATGGGGATCCCCCACGCATTGTGGCTGTCGGATGAGTACTTGAGGGAGGTCAGACTATTCATGGTGTTCCCTTATTACCCCACCATGTGCGTGTGACGATTGACGAGGTTCAGGATTCCCAGGCTCAAGTGCATGTACCTAATGAAGGTTGAAAAACAGTTATTTTCATATGTCAATTTGTTACGCCCTTTACTACTTGGAATGAGCCTAGAATCAAGCAAAACTCAATAAATGAGTCTGTAGAGAGTCAAAAGTTGTTTTTAGCAATATTATGCTTGTTTTGCATTGTTTTGTAGCTATTTTGAGAAAGTAAAGAATGGAGTTAAAGATACAGGTCGTTGACTCAAGGAAAGAGCAGAAAAATGAAGATTTGAAGAGTCGACGCACCGCCCGGTGGCACACTTGAATTGTCGGGCGGCCTAGGACGAGGAGTAGGCATGGCGATTAACGTTGGGCGGTTCTGAGGGAAACCGCCGAGCGGTGGCGATTGTCGTCGGGCGGTTTGGAGGATTATGGAAAACCGTCGGGCGGCACACTTAAACCGCCGGGCGGTGGCTCGCTGGGCTTGGACCTGTTTTCTGTGTTTTTTATGATCTGTTTGGGCTTAGGCTTGTTTTATGTTATTTTTATGCCCTATTTAAAGGCTAGAACGTCTTAGGGTTTGTATATTTTGATGGCTTAGGCACAAAAACACACTTTTCACCCCTCTGGGGTAGATTTGGAGATAGTGACAGCTCTCCTTTTCTCCTTTTTAGGGTTTGTATCTCTTTCATTCCATTCTTCATCTAGATTCATCATGACACTGGTGAAGTAAACCCTATTGTTGTTGGGGGAACCAATGTAATCTTTTGATACTCTCTTTTATTGAAACTCTTGATTATTTATATGGTCTCCATATGTTTTGATTGATAATTGTTGGGTTATCATCTGTACTTAAGGCCTTTATCGTTTAACTCATTCGGTAACTAATGTTTGTCTTTATTGATATGGGGACGTACAGTAATGACATGAACTGGTTGGTAATTCCTTGATTATGCAATATCACCTAGGGATAGGGGTAGGACGATCAATTGCGCTAACTTTTGTTTATAATGCGGTATTAATTACTAAGGGAGGCTAGGGATAGCAAGCCAGTAGTTAATATTAGGCTCTTTTCGCCGAGGGATCGGGTTAAGGGTAGGCTAAGAAAGTTGCATGACAATTAATTAATCAAACTAATAATTCAAGAGGAGTAGATAAGAGAGAGCGGATTAGATCAAATTGTAAACCCCCAACAACTCCATTCATTCATCCACTTTTGTGTTTAACCTCAATTGATCAAATTGCATTCATGTTTATTTTTCTACACTCTATAAAAAAATCCCAAAATATTATTTTTGTAAGTCTTGATTGGTTAAGCAAAAGCACAACAGTTTAGTGCCGTGAGTCTCTTGCGAAAATGATACTTGGACTTACCATTTTATTATTACTTGAACGATTTGGTACGCTTGCCAATTTGTCAACAGTACCCACTTCAGAAATTCATTTTGTGGGGGAGGCCATAGGAACATTTATAGCCTAGCCTAGAGCATTGATCATGTCACACATTGCTACAGGTATAATATTTTTATTATTAGTCTTTCTTTGTTAAATTTAAATATATTTATTGATAACTTTGAAATTTTCATCTTCAGTTCATACGTCATCAAAAGCAGTCGATGCATGAGACAGTCATAGATGAAAATGATGAGATGGTTGAAGCGGAGGATGATCCTCTAACAAAGCCCATGTCAAAATTACCCAAGTTGAGCAGAGGACCAATAGAAGTGTACTGGGATAATAGAGTATTTGACATCCCCCCCATGTGCTAGTATATATCACATTCAATGATGCACTAAAGATCATTGGGGGAGACAGGATGTTGAATACTTCCATCCTTCAACTATGGTGCATGTAAGATAGTTAATTTTGTCTTCCATATTAGTTTTATTTAGATTCTTAGTTTCTAACAAGTTAACTTTGTTGTTTTAGGTACATGGACACAGTTCATTGGGGACCAAGGTCGGTCTTCCATGTACGGATTTGTTGAACCTCAATTCATTCAACCTTCTGGTAACACAATTGAGAACAAACAAAAATGTTTGCAAACATGGATGGCTAAGTCAAATAGAGAAGTATACCTCGTTCCATACATTGATAGGTATAGGTTGTTTTATGAAAAAGTTCATTAAAGTTTACTTAATTAGTTTACTAACTATTTATGATTCATGATAGGTCTCACTGGCAGCTGATGGTCATCATTCCCAGACAATGTACAATTATATGGTTTTGTTCACTGCACAGGAAGATGAAAAATGACTTAAGAAACATGTTTCAAGGGTAAGTGTTTCTCTTTTTATGTTTCAAATTCATGTTGACCTTCAATTTGTATAATAAATATAGTTATATTAATATTACCTTGTGTTTTCAAGTAAATAGAGTTATTGAATGATCTAAATGCTTGACTATTTAGTTTGTCATTTTAGTGTAACAAACAGCTAGATTCATGGGAATATGGCTACTATGTGATGTCTTGGATTAAGACCATCATTCGAGCTGCCATTACAGATGACAAGAATGAGGTAATGATGCTTACCTTCAATACATTACAAATCAAATTCATCTTTGAACATATATGAAAACATAATGAATCTTTTTTCATTTTGCAGCGCTTCAAGAGTACATCTCCTATGCCAAAGGACGCAATTAAACAGATAAGACAGGAGTGAACAACTTATCTTCTACAAAGATGGACCTATGAAGACTTCTATTTTGTTGTTGAACATTAATTACATTTAGTTTAAGTTTAACCTTTGATAGTTTAGGTTTTGGATTGTTTTTTAGATTATTTAGAACTTTGTTTAGTAGAAACGCATACATACATACATACATACATATATACATACATACATACATACATACATACATATATATATACATACATACATACATACATACATATATATATACATACATACATACATACATATATATATATATATATATATATATATTACACTGTTATGGGACAATTTTCTATTTTTCAGGTGTGGTTTTATCGTAAAAATAAATAATTTGAAAAAAAAAAGAATTCAACAAACGTTTGTTAATGTCATGTCGGACGTCTATATACGTCTAACGTTGCACACACAGACGTCCAATGGACTGTAAAAGCTATACTCATGCTAGGGTCTTAGACGTCCGCTGCCACCTCTACTCAGACGTCTATATAGATGTATGACTTGTACAAATCGGTCGTTTATATAAACGTCTGATGTTAAGTCTCTAAATTTCCCCATTTTTCTATGTTAATACTCTTCTATTAGGATAATTTAGCTTTTAATTTTCTAGAATTAAGGTAGTTTAGAGTAATTAGGATTAAAATATCTTTTTTGTAAAAATAGTGTTAATTTTACCTTTTTAGTTAAATAAAATAGATTTTTTTTAATAAAGAGGTCTTTTCTCTTTTAGAAAAATATTCAAAAAATTTAAAATAGGATTACATTTCTTTTAGGCTTTATTTTTCATTGTTTTTACCAGCTTATATTTTTTTAATTGCTTTGTTACTGTTTGCAGGAATAAATAAAGGAAGGGGCTGATGCAAAATGAATTGAAAATATTGCGCCGCTACACTGGGCCGATTTGGAAAGCATTTGGGCTGGAAATTGGAAGTTGCTGCTCTTATTGGGTGCTGGCATGAAATTGGGTTGCAGCCTTCAGAGTGGATTAATGAAACGTTGTGTTTCAAGCATCGGGGTTCTAATTGAAGAAGCTGCCTTTGGGGTAAGGCTCGAGCTCATCCATTTGAGCAAAGCAGAAAACTCGTAAAAAGGGGTTCTCCTCCATTCTCTCAAACCCTCAACCTACTATTCTTCGAGAGCAAAAGAAAAGAAGCATGAAGCTAGCTCCACGGCCCATAGGAAGACAACCCAGAAGAAGCTAATCGGCCCAGAAGGAAGCAAATCAGACTAGAGAAGCTTGATCGGACTAGAAGTTGATTAAGAGCACGTGCTGAGCTGGAACGGTTGAAGAATCTGGTCAGAGTCAGTTGAAGATTGTTCACGAAGCTTCCAAAGTCAGTTACCGGTTCCTTCCCTTTTTCCCACTTTTTCCCGATTCTTCCCTTCTTTCCCTCTTTCCTATTCTTTTTAGTTTTTGGATTTTCCCTATAAAAAAGGGCTTTTGTAATGTAAAGAGTACGTGCACTGGGTGACAGACAATGTGCTTAGTTTAGATTTTCCAAATTCTCTCGCTTTAGTTTTGGAATTTACTGCTTTCATAGGAATAAATACACTCTCTGCTTAACTGAGGATTCTTGGATGACGTCCATTGGGTGACAAACAGTGGATATCTGGGAACCTCTGGTATTTTGTACTCTTGATTTCAGATTTCAATACAAATTTTATGTTTCAAGTTGTTTCAATTGACATTCTTGATTGTCTGTATTTTCTTTTCTGCAATTTAATTTTCCAGCCTTTACTTTGTTGAATCTGTGTTTTAGTTTGATTACAATTTACATTTCCTGAATTTAGTTTGATTTCGTTTACAGTTCTTGCATCCCTGATGTTCCTAGTTTTCATTTTTTTCTTTTATGTTCATTTTATATTCTGAAATTGATCACTGTTCATGAGCTATGTTTCTTTTTACCTTGTTGGTCGTTGTAGCATAGGTTAGTTTAGTTTTAATTTTTGGGTCAGTTGTCTTGGCTAACTTTGTTCTATTTTCTGATTATTTCTAATATAGGTGCTTAGATTTTGATTTCTTATTTCTATTTTTTAGTTTTTACGTGTTACTCCCTTCACCATTTACTATAGCTATTTCAATTACTCATTCTGCATTTCATTTTTACATGTTGCTTTCCATTCATAAGAATAATGTCTTTAAGTTCCATTAGATGCATTAGTATACCATTTTAGGTTATGCATTATTTTTCTTTCTTTGCGTTTCTTTATCCATGCATCATTCATGATTTTTTTTCCTGATCATCTATATCTTCTATACAGTTTCTGTTTTCATCACATTATCTTGCATTCATTTAGATTTAGTAGATGTATGTATTATTAGTTAGTTAGTATTATACTAGATTTCATTTTCCCTACCTAGTTTTAGTAAATAAATAAAATAGGCTATAATTCTATAATTTCTAAACTTGATAAGTACCAAGTCCACGGATTGATCCTTGGTTGACCCTTATACTACATTAGTGGGGAAATTTAAGGTTTGTTGAGATTTTAGGCGACAAAAAATCCTTTAAACATCTGACCTGTACATATCATATGTCTATATAGACGTCTGACTTGTACAGGTCAGACGTCTATATAGACGTCTGACTGGGATCAGACGTCCCATCAACGTCACCCGAATAGATCTGAGGTCGGGATCAGACGTAAAAAGCCCAAAATAATAAACGTTAAAAGCCTTTTCTACACTAGTGTGTACAGGAGATGGTCGCGGGTGCATGCCATAACTCTCAAATTGTTGCTGGAAATGGCGCATAACTCTATCAGTCACTTCTGTAGTGACCTCATCATACAATTTTGTCCTAAGCTCCATCCTAAGATATGTCCTAAGCTCCGCCCTAATCCGTTTTGAGATCTCTTGTTTCAGCCTTTGTTCTTGTGCTTCGTTGTATGCATATGAAGTTTGACGCGAAGAACTCCCAAAATAATCTCGAATGCCTACTCCAATAGCAGCAGCATGCACATGTATAGGGTGCTCAGGTCATCCAATTGCAGTAGTAAGAATATCCTAGCGACCCTCTAGAGTGAATTGACCGTGGGAGCTCTACTCAATCAAGGAGTCATGTAACATAATAAAACACCATTATTCTTAAAAAAGTTCAGGGTAGTATGTATAATGAAACTATTATTATTTTAGGAACAGTGATAACTTACAATTCTTTCATATATTTCTCGTGCAGTGTCAGAAAAGTAGGCGCTCGATGATCTTAAACGACCCAAATTCCATTTCTCATGCCGAGAAGGTGGAGAAGGAGGTTAGGGGCTACCACCCTCAAATAATGGTCTACCTTCTGCCTTTTGCTTGAGGATTTTCTCCTCAAGGTTCCTATACCCACCACGAGATAATAGGTGTGGGTTATTATTTTGAGCACTTATTCCTTATGCTTTGCTTCTTTTGCCTGTCAAATATATTGAATTAATTCGTTTATATGATATATATTTGCTAATGAGAATTGAATAATATCAACTATACTAACTTGTCATTCCTCTGATGTCCGACTCTGTACAAAGAGGCGTCAAGTCTCCTCATTAATGGCCTTATATTTTTATAATGGAGACTAATTTTTTTGCCTCCAAATATATATCTCGAGGTCAACTTAGACTTAAAACCCCGAAAGTTTTCAGCAATAGATGATAAACACTTATTTCTAAGTGTTGCGACATTTGGAATGTCAAATGTCATTTCCAATAAACATAATAAAGTTGTATCAGTACAAAATTATCAATATAAACAAACTGTAATTCAAATGATATTAATTAACTTTCCAATAGATCATCCCATATAATGTTCCGATCAACCTCGGACACATTGTCAAAAGATGGAGTAAGAATATTAATCCTATCACGTGTCAGTACTCCAAGGTATGATCAGAATTCATCTGCATTTAAGCTAGATGGGATACCTATGATCACATTAATATCTAAGGGTGTTCTTTCACCACTATTTTTTCTGACCAGAAGTTGTTCCAACCTAGTGGGTCCTCTAGTAGGTCTGGATGAGGGAGCCTCATCCCCTAATGAATGTGGATGGTCACCCATATATCTGTCAAAATAAATAACAACATGTAATATTAATAAAAGACTTATGTAATATCATATAATTTAACAAAACATGCAATAGTAGTCATATGAAATATTAATAAAAAAATTTATGTAATATTAATAAAAAACTTATACACAAATTTGAAATTCATACGTAAAGATATGGATTGATCATATGTATATTCTCTCATTATGATCTGACCAAATTCCATGTACATCGTCAACTAGAGGTTGGTCATCCAAATTTGTCGTAGTTTTAAATGAATGGTTGTCAGCAATATGAATATTAATCAGATTGTCTTCGTTAACTTCAGTTTGTTTTTTGCCTTGAAGAGCGACATACCAATGATCAGACATAGGATCTTTGACATAAAAAACCTGAGATGTTTGATGTACCATGATAAACTATTCGTCTCGATAACCCACCTTTCATAAATCAACCAATGTCATACCCGATTCATCTATTTTCACACCACTCTTATTGTCAAACCACTTATATTTGAACAATGGAACAGAAAACATGGTGTAATCAACCTCTCATATCTCTTCTATTATACCATAATATCTCATTGATCCAAGTATAAGAGTTTGATCTTTTGATGTGGAAATATGAAGCGACTCAGCTTCTAGACTAACTCCACTATTTTGTACTGTCTTTATCATCCAAAGTCTTCGTATAGAATGTGCAGTTATTGATTTCATAACATGTACAACATATGACATCAAACTTTAAACCATTTGCAGGCCACAACAAAGTCTAAGAAGAATGTAGCTCTTTGTCAATTTCAGATTTGAACCAAGACATAAATGTTCTGTTATGCTCCATCAACTGCCATTTCCCTTATTATTGTCTTGGATTTTTATTCTACACAAGAAAATGTCTTGGATTTTTAATGTGACATAATAATAAGATAAAAGAAAATATTCAAACCAGAACCTTACTCTAGATACAAAATAATATGATCCTATCTAAGAAAGACTGTGATCTTTTCTAAATTTGAATCCTCAAAAGGCAAAACAAAAATAAATCAAAGAACAATGTGGAATAAGATAGAGATAGGGATGTCACAATCTAGCAAATTGATAAGTCAAGTGAAGATTTATCACAAAGATGTTAATCTTTGATAAGAATCAGAGTTCTAATCCAAGAACCAAGAGAATCCTCTCTCAAAAATGCAAATATTATAACTCAAAAGTGTCTACATATGTCTTTTGTGACCTTATATATAAGCACAAATGTTTAAGGCACCTAAGAAATCCTAAAAGAAAGTTCAAAGACATTGGGTCAAAAAATAACTCAAAAATTAAAAAAAAAATAGAAATAAAAAATTTCAATTAGAAGAAAATTATAAATATTTTTAATTGCCTAAACTATTGCATAATTATGCTCCAAGTCATGATCTTCATGACCCTTGACTTCCAGTCTTAATGGAGCATCATAGGCCTAGAGGAGATTTGTTCTTTCAATTGATTATTCTTTGACCTTGTCATAGGTCTTTTGAATTGCAAAGGCTCTTCCTCAAGTTCTTCTTCTATAAGAAGGGATAGTCATCTATCAATACTTGTATATCATTCCAAATAATGTCCTTATAGGCACTGAAACTCGACTATTTCCAATTATCACACATTCTAGGTTATAGGAACATAGATCGAACAATGGATTCAAGATAACTAATGAATTGTGTGTCATCGAATTCAATTGATTGACCTTTCATATTCCATGAAACCTGATAATATGAATATGTACATAATGAACAATAATAAGGAAAGTAAAATATTTAATATACCAAAACATAAAATAGATACATTACATCTAATTGTTTTCCTTCACTTTTGGCTTGAATAATTTTTTTCATAATCACTACACTTTTCTTGCATTTTTTTTTCTTAGAAGGAAGATTATCATCTTCACTAGGGGATGTCATTTACCTGTAATAAAATTGATTCACAAAAAAAAAAGTTATAAATGCAACATAAAAAAAAGAGACATATCTAATCCAACCTTTTCTTCTTTGATATGAAGTTTAAAGACTTAGGTTTCTTATGGACATAAAATGATGGATTTATCCAAATTCCTTCGTCATGATCATCTCTCCTATACAAGATATCATATATTATTGGATCATCATCATATAATATGTCAATCATCTTCAGTATTTGTATCTTAATCCTTTATATCATCATTGGAAGGATATCATTTATTTTATTGGTCAACAACGCAATTGACCAATTGAAATCAACATGATCAGTGACATAAAAAATTGGTTGAGCTTGTAATGCTAAAATAAATGGCTCATCTTTGTACCTAACTTTATTAAAATTTACTTGCATAAACCCTACCTCATCTTGTTGAACTCCATTATTGTTATCAACCCACTTGCAACCAAATACGGGAACTTGAAATGTTTTGTAATCCAACTCTCATATATGTTCAATTACCTCAAAATATGACATATTTGCATATATATGTGTTCTATCTTTAGAACTTGAGATATGCATAGATTCAGCAACCAAAGCAACTCCATTATTGTAAATAGTACTTTTATTATCTCGTTCTTTGGTATAAAATGTGACAATCATGAGACTTTAACTCTATTAGATATTTCATAGATACTAGGTTTCTAATGTTTGATGAGTACCTCTCTAGAACTTTAACTCCTTGTAGAAACTTACAAAACACAAGGTTCTCCTTTCTAGATAGAGTATGAGCTGGTAGAGATAGACATTGACGTTTACCTTTCTTTATTGGTGTCAATTATGTTTGAATTTCCATATCATGCAAGTCCAACCTTTCACTAATGTCATCCTTAGACTTTCCAGGAACATTTAACAATATACTTATCACACTATCAAATAAATTTTTTTCACTATGCATCACATCAAAAAAATGTCTAATGTACAAGAATTTCCATTATGGTAAATAAAAACATATTGACATCAAGAAAATGTTTTTCATACCATATAGATTTATTCCATCATTAGACAAAGCAAGACGTAGGTATCATAGTTCTTTCCCAAAATTAGGATAATCATGATCAACTTTTCCCATTGTGAAGAATTTGCATGGTGTCAAAGCTTTCCATCATATATCCTTTCGTTCGCATGTTATCTTAAATTGTTTACATCATTTGACATGTTTAAACTCAAATATCAATCTTAAAACGTCATTTAATATGTAAAAAGAATTTAACGTCATTGAATTAAAAAGATTATATATTTTATTTTTTAAGTTTTAAGACTAAAATATATAAAAAAATTAAACATAATAACAAATTTCAATTTTAATGTATATAAAGAGTCATGAAAGCATCAAAGCCCATAATATGTCTACATTTAAGAAATAAAACTAAACATTTGTGTGATGAAAATGTTTACTCGGTCAATTAGGATTAATGAGTACAAAGGATCAAGTTTGACAAAATTTAAAATATTACTTACCGACAAGAAATTGATAAATGTATCTCAAAAATGCATTACAGAAAGAAAACAAAGGCAATGGTTAGCTTCAAAAAGCCGAAACACCCAATATTATTTTCTAGCAACTTTCCAGTATGCACTAGAAAACTGGAAAAGGCCTTTCTCTCTTATCTAATATTAAATCTAACAAATGCTTCGAACTTTCAGTAATAAACTGCAAAAACGAATACAAACGTGATATATTTTAAAATTAACCTTTAAATTTTAATGTAATTTATCCTAGTTAAAATCCCTCTAACCCCTTCTATCATTAGATTATATACATTACCAGATTTACCCTTGTCAATCTCTCTTTTTGCCGTTATGTTTAACCGTTTTTTAAAACGGTTTTTGTAATTTTTAGAACATGAATTTTGTTTTTTCTCATTTATTCACTCTCTTTTTAATAGATTATTGCAAATGATTATGAAAGTACGGCGTCTTAATTAGGTTGACGCATATTCATAATAAAGTCTACATATAAAACTTGTAAAATTACATGTAATATCCTCTACATATACATATGAGTATCTTCATGTGCATAAGAATTATCTTATGCCGTCAAAATGGGTCACAATCCACGAGCCAACCCGGCCCGTCATGGATTTGGGCCGGGTTGGGTTTGAAAAATACAACCCACTTATATGCGGGTCAGATTTCAACCCGGCTCATTTAGACCCGGCTCATGCGGGTTGAACCCGTGGTGAGCCGGGTTGGCCCACCAACCCACCTACCTAATTTTATTTTTTTTAATTTATTATTTTATTTATGAAACCCTAAAAACTAAAATACTTTCTTCACTCCCGGTATATACCAAAAAAAGTTTCACAAATCACTCTCGCGATACTTGCTCTTATTTGACGGTGTTCTCACCCTCGCTTCACTGAAATTCTTCAAAGAGTAGGTAAAACACCCTTCCTTTTTTCTTCTCTTTTCTCCATATTTTGTTTTCTCACTTCTCTTTCTTTTTTTTTTTCGAAAACCCTATAATGACAAAAATAGGGGTTTGCGAATTTGTTTCTTGTTATAGAGGATTTGAAGACATGGAATGATTTTTTCATGGTGTGACATGCTTGTATCAGATTTTGTTCATTTTATTTAAACAATTTGAGTATACATTATTTGAACAAGCTCTTTTTTATATCTTTGAATTTGGGAAATTATGTTTCAGATTAAACTATTAATTTTTTGTTGATGTTGTTGAGTACTGGTTCTCTTTTTTTTTTATTAATATTTTTTTATTGATTGCCGTAATTGTTCTAATATTAGGAAAATATTTATTAGTGAATTTGGAGACAACAAGAACAAGGGTCAAGGGTTACAACAAGAACAAAAAATGATGAATATAAAAAACTTATTTGTATGTTTTTTGTGTTTGTTTTCGAACGACATTTGGATTATATTGTACTTTTTATTTTGAATTGTCTTTAACATAATTTTTTGGGAGTGAAAATTGTTTAAATTTAAATTACAGAAAGTTTGTATTTTTTATTTTAAAGAAATGTAATTAAATGGGCTAGTGAGCCCACCCGTTTACCCACCAACCCGTGGTGGGTCGGGCCGGGTTCAAGTTTTTCTGGCTCGCTAATAAATGAGCTGGGTTGGGTTGGCTCACTAAGTGACCAACCCGTAGTGGGTCGGGCCGGGTCGAGCCGAGTTACCCGTTTTGACAGCTTTATCTTAGACATTTAAATTTTAGGTTTAAACTTTCAGTGTAATCTCAATTGGGTTCTTATTTTTGTAATTGATTCAACTGGGTTATTTTTTTTTTTTGTAAAAATGAGTCATTTTTACCTTAATCGTTAAATATTTTCAGACGATCTTAAATTTAGCTGACATAGTGTATAGAAAATGTGTTGATGTATGTTATTTAATTATATAGATTATTTTTTAAATAAGTCGTGTTTGTTGTGGCACAAAAATGACTATTGTTTAGTTAATTCGAATTAGGGATTTTATCTTCATCTTGGCGATGCTCGTGAGATACTGGACACAAGACACTTTGGATCCTTCACCTTCCAAAACTGAATCAAGTACATGCCTTTGGGGTGGTTCCTGATTCTGTTCTGCAACCTCTTTGTTCCACTTTCGGCCAACTTCAACTTCCCCTCTTCTTTCTCTCTTGCAAGCACCTTCTCACTCAAATGTGCCACTTGATTGGACCAAAATTTTACACATATTAACTCGTCGGTCCAAAAAATAAAGTTACCTGATGGTATTAAAAAATGAAAAAAATGAACGTTATAATTTATGGACAGAACTTATATATGTTGTTTCTTTAAGTGTTGTTAGCTCTGTTAAACATTTGTTATGAAGATCAAACTTAAAGTACTCAGGCTGATGAAAGTACTCGTCCATGCACTCATCTCCATTCTCGTCTATATCAAACGCACCAAAGAAGGAACTGTTACACCCTTTCCCTCCTTCTCCTTCGAAGCTTATCATGGATCTCGTGCCCATTAGTTAAACTGTGATTAGTGGTGAAAATTAAGGAAGGAGGGTAATAAATAATTATGACTGACTGAGAAAAGGAGCAGTAGAAGAAGAGAGGAAGAGAGAATCGCTTCCACTTCCCTTCAATCACTCCCTCTTTCACCATCGCTTCCACCACTTCCCTTCTCCCTATATATCCCAATTTCAAAACGCACTCCAACGCGGCAACGCAAAGTCCTAATTCCCTTGAACACAGAAACCCTATGATTTTAGGAATCTCGACACTGCACAGAATCTCATCAACCAAGGGGCTTCGGATGAAACTAATTGACAAACAATGACTCCTGCAACACATCGATGAGATCACGAACGGCGACGCGATCAATGTACTTTTTGATTTCGGATGGGATGGTGCTGGTGAGAGAGGATGCGAGAAAGGTTGCAGATGTTAGGATCGGAGGAGAAAGGATTGGTGTTGGTACGAAGGGTTTTGGAAGCTTCTTTGATCTTCAATTTTGTCATGTAATAATTCTTTAATTTAAATAAAATTTTTATGTAATTAAATAATACACATCAACAACATAAACATCTCAGCACCAATTAACGCTATTCATGAAAATTTAACGGAGAGGACAAAATTATTCAATTTTATAAAAAATAGGTTTAATAGGTTCGGAAATCCCTATATTTGGTTATTTGTTTCAATTGGGTCCTTCAATTTATTCAATAAGAACCTTTCCGTTAATTTTAGTTAACAGTGTTAAATTTTTTTGTCTTGTAACACAGTGATCTGGCATTTAATCACACGTGACACAGTAAAATATTTTCGCGTGGAAATCTTCACCCCTTTTCTCTTCCTCACCTTCTCCCTCTCTGGAAGAGCAGCAACGGCACCTCAGAAGCTCCAAATGCCCCTTTCGTCATCATCAAAACAAGGCCAAAATAGAAAAAATTAGGTCATGACCAGAGACTGACGAAATTAAAAACATGGGATTCATAGTGTTGTGACAAAACATATCTAAACAACATCCAACAGCAGCAACAAATCGTAATCCTACCAAGTGATCCTCAATCGGATTTGATCACTAACTTCGTTGGCATAAGAAATTGAAACAAGAAAAGAATCAAACAACAGTGAAGTGGGTTTGATATCATCAAACAGCAAAGGTAGTTTTTATCCTCTCCAGCAAATCATACGCTGTAGCTACACCATCTTCTACATCCATCAAGCAAAATAAGCAAACTAAATCCCAAATTCTAAGCTTTGCCTATGGAACAACTGTTATACCCAGCGTCTTCCATCAAGGATGACAGATTGACATTTCGAGCTCCATGCTCAATGTCCTCAATGGCCTATAAAACAAAATCCCATCAGACTAGCATCCATCTCAATGTTGTTATTCTACAACATTAATCAGATTAACTCAAAATGTCCATCCCGCTTTTACTCACACTCACACGCACACAAAACACACTCATCGTTTTCAAGCCCAACAGACAAACAACAATTAGTAGATGAACCAATCAATAAGTGGTTTTCAAAGAAAAGGAAGAAGGAGGAAAACACACTTTCGTCCCCGACACCGACGACGGTGCTGTTGGAGGCGCCTGGCGTTTGAGGGAAAAGAAAGCAAACCCTAAGACAAAGAGGGAAGAGAGTGGCGTTGGTGACGCCGATGAGGAAGCGAACTCCGGTGAGGGCAGCGGTAGCCATCTTCATCGACGGTGGTTTTGTTCGTGGCGATGGAGTCTCGTCTCAGTTCGAGCCACGAACTTTCTCTCTCGCGCGTGGGCGGGTCTTTTGATAATGGTTGACGTCGGCGACGCCTTGGGTTGAATGGTGACAGCTCCGGTGGCGAGTCGTACCGCCGACGCGACCCTGGTTCGTGGCTCAGGAGGCGGCGACTGGAGTGCGGCGCGAATGGAAGGCGAGTTCTTCTCTCGCACGCGAAAAGCAAGAAAGGAGAAGATCCAATGTCGCGGCCAGTAGCGATCCTGTGGCGCTTCGCGTCGTCGGCGATGTTTCGGACTGGATGGAGGACCCATGCGGTGGTCGTTTGGTCGGAGACGGAGACAGAGTTGTTGAACGGTGGAGGCGAGCGTGGGTCTCTTGCTCAGGGAAGAGAACCCCAAATCTATTTTGCCAATATTTTTAAAATTTTATAATCTACCTCACTTGAAACAATGCCACCTGAAAGCGTTAGTGTGCCATGTCTTTAAAAAACTTCACAGCGTTAACTACATTTACCGGAAAGGCTTTTATGGAATTAAATTGACCAAATTAGGGACCTAATTGATCACTCCCAAAATTGAAGGACCCAGTTGAAACAAACTTCCAAATATAAGAACCTCCGATCCTATTAAACCTAAAAAATATGATCCAATTGAGATACTTGAAACGAGGACCGAGGACCCAACTGAGCGTTTAAAACTTAATTTTATTAATAAAATTGCCGACTTTGACCACAAAAGTCTAATAACCACAAAAATCAAACTTCTAACACTTTGGCTTTGCTACTTTACCAGTGGTGCCGAGTCATTAATATTTCAATTTCCTGTTTTCAGAGTTTTATTTGATAACCGAGTGACGCGTATATATTGTCTACTTCGTTGCTCCTCGCCAACTCTGTTCTTTCTATTCTGATACTCTTCTCTGCAGACATGTTGCGGTTGCCTTATGCTATTGTTTTCCTTTTGACTGCAGCATTTGTGGTGTTATGTTCATGTGGCCATGCACCACTTGGTTGCAATAAAGAAGAAAGGCAAGCTCTCCTAAGTATCAAAGGAAGCTTCAAAGATCCATCAAGCCTTTCATCTTGGGAAGGAACTAGTTGTTGCCAATGGAAAGGTGTAGGTTGCAATAATGTTACAGGCCATGTTGTCAAGCTTGATCTCAGAAATCCTTGTTATCCCTTACAAGGAGATTTTCCACCAAACTGTAAGTTTTACGATCATGTCCTCGAAGCTCAACATCTTCACCCTTCTATATTGCATCTTAAATATCTAACTTATTTAGATTTGAGCGGAAACAAATTTCTTAATAGTTCAATACCAGCGTTCATTCAAAAGCTGCAGCATCTGCAAGTCCTTTATCTCTCTGATAGTCATTTTAGTGGTAGGATCCCGTACAATCTTGGGAACCTCACAAAATTGCTCGTTCTTGATTTGAGCTTCAATGCTCTTTTGTATGTGGATGACTTCTACTGGATTTCTCAACTTTCATCTCTCCAATACCTATACATGAGTGATGTGATTCTTGATAAAGCACAAAATTTGTTGCAGTCACTCAACATGCTTCCTTCTTTGATAGAAATAGATTTGAGAAATTGTGGACTTGATAAATTGCACACCCATCAACATATTAGCACCACAAACCTTTCCAGACTGGAATACCTCAATCTAGCAGAAAATGGACTTCAGACTCCCTTTCTGGATGCTTTTCAAAATATGACTTCCATTGCATTCATTGACCTTTCTCACAACAATCTGAATTCCACTCCCTTCTGGTTGGAAACCTCTGCTAACCTCTACAGTCTATTTCTTGAAAGTAATGCTTTTTATGGCTCACTTCCATCTGCTTTGCAGAATCTGACTTCCCTGGTTTATCTCGACCTTTCACAAAACAAGTTTGATTCTGTTCCGGGTTGGTTAGGTGAGTTAAAGGGTCTTCAATACCTCAATCTTTCACGTAATGATGTCAATCATATTGAGGGATCTCTGGCATCTCTTCTGGGAAACTGTTGCCATCTTCAACAATTAGATATGTCAAGAAACAAAATTCAAAGTGATGCACTTGGAAACCATATGCAGTTTGAATGCATTAGGCACGATTTAATGTACTTGGATTTAAGTCACAACGAATGTAATGGTCCTTTGCCAGCATGGTTGGGACAGCTTGAAAATCTAAATTCATTAATTATGACTGACAGTAATTTGGTGGGATCATTTCCTTGTGGTATAATAACAAAACTGATCCATCTGAAGAATTTGGTGCTTTCCAACAATAACTTCAATGGTTCTCTTCCTCACTGTATCGGGGAACTTGTCAGTTTAAAGATTTTAATTCTTTCTTCCAATCATTTTGATGGGGTCATTCCAAGGAGTTTAGTGCAACTTGTAAGCCTAACAGATTTAGATCTTTCACGAAACTCTTTAAATGGTAGCATTCCTCACAATATTGGTCAACTTCAAAATTTGTCCACTCTCTATCTTTCTGAAAATAAGCTACACGGAAGCATTCCTTTCAGTCTTAGTCAGCTTCTAAACCTTCAGGACTTAGACATATCCCTAAATCATTTGGAGAATTTGGTTTCTGACATAAGATGGCCCAGGCAACTTGTCTACTTAAATCTCACCGATAATCGTATCAGTGGGTCACTTCCCCACAATATTTCAGATAGTTTGCCCAATGTCGGTTACTTACTTCTTGGAAACAACCTTATAAGTGGTCCCATTCCAAACTCATTGTGCAGAATAGGCTCCTTGTACAATCTTGACCTTTCAGGAAACATGTTAATTGGTGAAATTCCTAATTGTTGGAGTGTTACTCAAAGACTCGGTGTCATAGATTTGGCATCCAACAAATTATCAGGTGTCATTCCTAACTCTTTGGGTAATCTATCCACATTGGCATGGTTACATTTGAACAATAACAGCCTTCATGGGGGCTTTCCATCATCTTTGAGAAATTTAAATCAACTTTTAATTTTGGATGTTGGAGAGAACCATTTGTCTGGGATTATCCCTTCATGGATGGGGAATATCTTTTCCTCGATGCAGATTCTAAGGCTACGGCAAAACAGGTTGAATGGAACAATTCCTTTACAATTATGCCAACTTCCTGCACTGCAAATTTTGGATCTTTCAAACAACAACTTGATGGGTCCAATCCCTCATTGCATCAGAAATCTCACAGGTATGGTCTCACAAATGAATATTTCTGTCAACCAACCTAGTAGAGTTGTTGAATGGTATGAACAAAATGTTAAAGAGGTCATGAAAGGAATAGAACTTGAGTATACCAGAAATCTAAAACTTGTGGTCATCTTGGACTTGTCAAATAATAATTTGATCGGATCTATTCCAGAAGGAATAACATCATTTCGTGTAATGCATGGCCTAAATCTATCACACAATCGTTTGTCAGGACATATCCCCAAAAGAATTGGAGACATGAAATCACTAGAATCTCTTGATCTCTCTCATAACCAACTTTCTGGTGCAATTTCAGAAAGCATATCTAGTTTAAGTTGGTTAAGCCATTTAAATTTGTCCTACAACAACCTTTCAGGACCAATTCCCATAGGAACTCAATTATCAACCTTTAATTCTTCTGTGTATGCTGCCAACCCATTTCTGTGTGGACCTCCACTGTCGAATAAGTGTTTTGATGATGATTTTCAAGGAGGCAATGAAGATGAAGAAAAAGATCACAAAGAGGATAAAATAGAGAAACTGTGGTTTTACTGTGTCATTGCATTTGGCTATTTTATGGGATTTTGGGCTGTGACGGGAAGCTTGTTGTTGAAGAGAAGTTGGAGACTTGCTTACTTTCAATATATTGATGAGTCAACACAGAGGATAAATGTATCATTGACAATACATTTAGCAACTTTTAAGGAAAGATTGACAGGAATAGTGAATCGTAGTGCTGAGTGACACATTATGATAGTCTTTATGCATTCTCTCTTTTATGTTATTGGAGGATTTCACGTGTTTATTTTGCTTGATAAGTAATTACTTGTACTTTGTAAAATAGTAATAAATGCAAGTTGTAGAATTTCTATTTTAACTAATAAATAGTGTATCCTTTCCCAATTCCCAAATACACTCATTTAAGAAAGGTTGATGTTTTTTTTTTCTTGAGAAATATAATTATTATTATTATTTATTATTATTATTATACATTTTTAGTTTGAACATGAAGAAAATCAAAATGCGTTTTCATATTTCTGACTTGCGAGAGTTTTTCTCTGTACCACTGTTGTACATAAACTTTATATATTGTCATATGTTGCTTTTTTATTAGAAAATTTAACATTGAAAAGTAGAATATTTTTTGTTTCAAAACAAACAAACAATATTTAAATTTATTGTTTTAAACCAACTCTTAAACTAAAATAATTAACCTAAAGAAAATTTAAACTATTATACAAATTAAAACTTTTAAAATATAAAAGGCCATGAACCTACTCTTTCAAGTAAATACTTTTTTACCTCAGTGATAAAAAGAAGACTATGTGCAGCAAATATGGTAGATAGTTAATTCATGTATTAAATATATTTTTTAATATTGAAATTTGGACATAAAACTGATATTTATTAATAGGTTAAATAGATTCATTGGTTCCTAATTTGGTGGTTTTCTTCAATTAGGTTCCCATTTTTTAAAAATGATCAATTTGGTCTCTGAATTTGAAAACTTGAACCAATCAAGGACATTCTGTTATCTTCTCTGGACGGCGTCTAATATGGACTTTGTTGGTAACAGTAGCTGTCATGCTGCAGACAGATGGCACATAATGTGTTTATGACGTGGTTACTATTTTAATTTTTTAAGGATTAAAATTTTAATAACACGTGCTTTAAGTTTAAGTAAGGGTAAAATGGAGAAATTGCGATAAGTGATCTGAGCTGATTAAACGGTTTGGGGAAATTGGTCGTGTGCGAAATTAGAGAAATAGGGTTCGTGGTGGTCGGGAATTGGGGAACAGCGGTGAGCGGTGCTGTATATCAGAAATTAGGCTGACAAGGGTGGTGGTTGTTCTTCGAAGGGTGTTGGTTCTTAACATTTTGTGAGATCAAGGTTGGGATCAAGGTTGGGTCTGGTGGGGATCAAGGTTATTGTCGTTGTTCTTCGAATAGGATGTCAAAGGAGTACTCTTGCTGTTCATCGACATGCAAAAGGAACGAAACCCCTATTTGCCATTGTGGACAAAGATATGTGATGAGAACTGCGAACACTACGAAGAATCAAGGCAAGCATTTTTGGGGATGCTCCAAGTATAAGGTATGTCGCATTCAACCTATATGTTCCATTTATGGTACTGTTTCTGAGATTAGGGCAACTTGTTAAAATGTGTTTACAGTATGGTGTTCAAGATGCTGGTTGCAACTTCTTCAAATGGTGCACAGATGTTGGAAGTGAGGACAGTGGTCGTTACGTGAAGAGCGAATGGAACAAAGAAACTTTGGTCAGCATTGAAGAATTAGAGAGTACTAGGAAAATGATAGTTAAGATACAGAAATCAGTGTTCTTTCTTGAAAAGTGTATAAAGGGGTTGATATTGTTGGTTTGTTTTATATGTGTCATAGAGATTATTTTAGTTTCAATGTTAATGAGAATGGGATGATTCGTTGTAATCTGATAATGTAAAGTTGTATGATGTTGATGAGTGAATGAAATGAGAATGTTTTTTTTTTTAATCTGAATACTTTGTTGATTAAGAATGAAGCAGACCGAATATAGCAATGAGAATGTTTAATTTGATTTTTAACACAGGGTCACGTTTTTTCGCTTAAGCTAAAAATTTTCGCTTAAGCTAAAAAGACAGGTTCCAGTTTTGAAAGATCTCGCCCAGGCTATCCAAGTTTCGCCCAAGCTAAAAAGCTTTAATGGTTCATTCTTATTTGCAGTACATTTTGGCCTAGGAGAGCATGGTTTCGCATAAGCGAAAATGTTCCAGAGGCACTTCAATTTTTAGTCAAACTCTCGCCCAAGGAAAAATAACTTAGCTTAAGCGAAAATGGTTCAGTGAGCACTGGGATTTGATTTTCAATTTTCGCCTAAACGACTGATTGTTAACTCAAGCGAGATGATTCCAGTGAGTACCCCAAGTCTTAACCTCAATCTAGCCCAGACGAAGCATGTTTCGCTCACGCGAAAGAGCTCCAATGGCTCAACTTAAGTTGCAGGACACTTTTAGCTCAAGCGAAAAATTTTAGCTTAAGCTAAAATATCAGCAAAACTTGTTCTTCAATTTTCTGCATATTTAGCCCAGGCGAGAAATTTTTAGCCTAGGCGAAAATAGTGCAGTATTTTTCAAATTTACTAAAATATGGTGTTTTGGCTCATGTGATTTGGCTAATTGTATGCAATGACCATATGAACAGTACAAGCAACTTGCAATGCACCAATTATGATTGCAAAGTCAATCGAACAACACTAATACATTCAAAATCTGAATTTGACCTTGCTACTTGCAATTTTCAAAGAAATTGGATGTTGAAGTAGTGACTTCTGGTATTGGCAAGCAAAATTGCAATTCAACCGTGCACACAAGTTTATATTGAGTAAATAAACTCGTATCAACAATCCAAATCACAGAAATATCCAATTTCACAAAATCACCATCTTAGTTGCTATTATGCAGCAAAAACCGTGATAGAGGATATGTAATCAATAATCTGAAAGCCAGCAATAATATGAAAGTGCAACCAACCAATAATCTCATATGTAATCACAAACCAATAACATTAAAGATGGCTGAAAGCCAGCAAAAAATAAAGGATCATTTTCATTACATGAGTAAATGGTTCACAACAGCAAAAAATAAAGTGCTGAATACAAAAGTAAGGTTCATCCTCTATTACAAAAGCTTTGTGCAGTCCTAATACATAAAGAAATTGGATTTCTATGCTTGATCCTCATTTGCTGATGGCATGATTGGTTCATTTGGTTGGTTAGTTTGTTGTGTTTGGACAGTGACAACTGATTCTTGGGTTAATCTCTTGTAGGACTTCCTATTGTGACCCATTTCTCTACAAATTCCACATCTTTTACGCAGTCCACCCTTCCTCATCCTTGTTTCATCTCTGATCAACTCCCATTCTTCCAACTTGCGTTTCTTCTTTGGTCTGCCTGGCAATGCTCTCTTTTTTGGAGGGAATACATCATTGTATGGTGTAACCTCCCACATGTTTTTTCCATTTATCGGATAGACAATTGAAGAGTATGTCTCTTCATATGTTGCCTTCCTAAACCAACCANGTATNAAGTCNTCTNCATCTAAGTTGNGAAACTTCATAGCAGCCAAGGCATGGCAACATGGAATGCCTGAGATAGNCCATTTCCTGCAACTGCATTCATGTTTGTCTAGATCAACCACAAGCTTCTCCCCAACTTGGGAGGCATGACGGACTTCAAATAACTTCTCTGTTGACCAGCTGCAAAAGAACATAACTTTTTCAGTATTGACAATTTCAAACTTAACTTACATGATGGTCATATTAAACCATACCTTAGAATCTATAACTTAGTTAACTGCGACTCCTTATTAAGTCTAGTCTTGATTTTGGGACAAATAACCCCACTCAATGATTGACATTTTGCTCTGTTAGTTGCCCATCTTTTCATGATTTAAATCCGGATGTCCTCCATCATGCTTATGATTGGCTTAGACCTTGTATGGAGCATTACACTGTTGAATGCCTCTGACATGTTGTTTACTAATGTATCACATTTAGATGTGGTTGTAAACCTTGATCTCGACCAGTGTCTACATGGTAACAGTTTATGAAATATAATTAAAATTTTATGAAATATTAGGAGTATGACAAGTATTGAAACACAACATAAATTCGAATACAAACCTGGAAGGTATTTTAATCAGATATTTAAATGCTTCAATGTTCAACTCTTTGATATTTGTCATTACCTTTTCCCATGTTTGGGGATGAGTTGTTGTAGCTGCCTTCCACATCAACCTCTTGAGTTGTTTTCCCAGGAATTGTTTTCTGAAATTGGCGTATAGGTGTCTAACGCAAAATCGCTGATCAACTCGTGGAAGCACTTCTTGAATAGCTTGTAATAGGCCCTGTTATTTCAATAACAAAGTAAAAAGGTGTCTAACACAAAATAATTTAATATGCATTGTTAGAGGTCTTAATTTAATTACCTTCTGTTGATCTGATATGAATGTACATGATGCACATATTGTCGGTCCACCAAGATCTTCAACCAGAAGTTCCATAAACCATTTTCAAGTGGCCTTGTTCTCTACTTCCACAATGGCATATCCAATAGGTAGCATTGAGTCATTTTAAAATAAATATTAATAATTATTTTAGCCTAATTACATGTGTTTAAAATAACATTGAGATATAATAAAACAACTTTTAACTCAAATATCAGTTTAAAATAAATTTTTATAAACTCAAGTTATCAACATTAATTTAAAATGATTGTATTTATTTATTATTAAAATTTAAAATAAAAAGATATCAAAATCTTAAATAAAAAAATTATATTCGAATTTAAGAATTATTTATTTGTACATTTATTTTGTTGGAATATTTCATGATGGTGATGATTATATAATGGAAGACAAATTTAGGTAAACTTATTTAAAATTAAAAGAATAAAGTATTTTATTATGAATGATATAATGCAGAAATAAAATATTTAAAATTAAAATAATAAAATATTTTATTTTCGAATTCTATAATAAAAAGTTTTTAAATTGTACAATAAAATGTATTTTTTTTATAATATTGTTCAATAATATATATTATACTTATTATAAATATTTCTAAATGATGCATTTCTCAATGTATGATTAAAAAAAAAGATTTAATCCTTTTAAATGTAAAATTTTCGCAAAAATACTTTAAACTTAAATTATTAATAGAGATTCTTTGACTCAAAAGCCTTCCAAATTAAACAAGTTGTTACGAAATAAATAGGTTAAACTGATATTTTAAATAAAATGAACTTACACAAAAAAACACTTATCCAATGGCAAAATCGAAGTTCTCATATCATTACAACAAATAAAATATTTATGAATTGACTTCTTCAGTCTGTATATTATAACTACAAAAAAAAATTGTACTATGGAAATTTTATAAATATTCATTCATGTTCTGGGCACCCCTGTGTTTTATATTGATGTTTTTTTTATCATTTTTATTTAAATTTACATACTAAAAAATACAAATAAAAATAAAAATTCATAAATATTTTATTTTTTTAATTTTCAAATTTAAAATATATTTGTCTTCTACAAAACCGAATTGTCTTACACACCTTAATTTTTTAACTTCTCTGCCATCTCAAACCAAGTGAATTTTTTTTCTCCACAATTTTGATTAATTGTTTTAAATAAAATTTTAAATTGGCTATTGAACTTTTTAAAATCCATTCAGAATTAATTACCAATTATAATAACAATAAAAAATTTAAATTCTTTTCCTATCTTTAAATTAAAAATCATTTATATTTTTTCATAAAACCAAATTACATTTCAAGTAAGCTAACTTTTTAATTTATTTCCTCTCTCAAACCAATTAAATTTTATTCTACATAATTTTAATTATTTTTTAAATAAAATTTTCCATCAATTACATTACTTTTAATTTTTATTTTTGTTTTTGTTTTTTTTTTCCTCTTCCCCCTTCACAGAATTCACAAGATACTGATTCAGAAATTGGTACCAAAACACGAATTCTAATAGGCAAAAAACAACTAAAAACGTCACAGCTAGATGGCTCCAGTACACACAGAGTAAAAAAAATATGAAATTTCTCCTTCAGATGTAGGTTACATTTCCGGAATTTTAAATAAATAAATAAAAAGTTTGAAAATGTAGTCTCTAAGAAGTCCAATTTTGACTTGGTCGTATAGTATTAATTATTCCATTGGATATATTTATATTAAATCAGTATTATTTGTGAAAAAAAAAAATTACCTATCATCGTTGCTGGACTTTTGTGTAAATCAATGTTACAAATTGAGAAAAAGGCAACGAGAACACTTAAAATAAGAACCTTTGAAATGAAGATATGCTGAATTTTATAGATAATATCTTTAAGCGTAAAGTGTAGGTTCGGAGAATCTCATATCATGTAAAAAAAATAATAAAGTGATAATCAATTTATAAATTACTAATTTTTATTCAATATTAATAAGGATTCTGTTTTAATTAGTATGATCAAAGTTATGTTCGATTACCGTAAAATTAAGTTATTATATATTATTTCGGTTAGGGGTTGAAATTATATTTTAAGTGTTATATATTTTCTTGTTCAATTCTCAGTCCTTCTTTGTTACCTTTTATCTTAGATTTTCATTCAGTCAAACGCAACATTCATTACATAGTGAAAAAACGTATTTTAATGGTGTTGGTTAAAAAGTAAAACATCATCAACTTCAACCTAAACAAAATTACCAAATTGAACAAATGAGGCCTTGACCAAGACTGAATTCAGGTGAGAAAAAAGAGAATACGAAACAATTTAAATTCTTATTTTGTAAATAAAATTTAAAATTATATAATTTTAGGTAATAAAATGTGCATGAGATATTGTTATAAGAGTAAGAGTTCAAATAAGAGTAATATGGCCTAAAATTCACTCTGGTCATAATGAGCATCTGGTCATAATGAGCATAAGGGAGTTTTTAATCTTGTAAATTTTATATTTCAATTTTATTTAAAAATTTATTGTCTAAATATTGTATAGAAAGAACTAAGCTTAATTACTTACTTAGTTTCTATATTTAGAAGTTTTTTTTAGTACTTGTTTTTAAAAATATCTTATTTTATTTTAAAGTGGTATAAATTGTATAATACAGAAATAAAATATTTAAAATTAAAAGAATAATATTTTATTTTTGGATTCTATAATAATTTTTTAAAAATTGTACGATAAAAATTATTTTTTATATTATTGTTCGATAATATATATTATACTTATTATAAATATTTCTAAATTATGCATTTCTCAATGTATAATTAAAAAAATAGATTTAATCCTTTTAAATGTAAAATTTTGGCAAAAATACTTAAACTTAAATTATTAATAGAGATTGTTTGACACTTTCCAAATTAAAGAAGTTGTTATAAATTAAAAAGGTTAAACCGATATTTTAAAATAAAATGAAGTTACACAAAACAAAAAAAACCATAGACGTGTAGGAAGCAAAAACACTAATCAAATGGCAAAATAAAACTTCTCATATCATTACAACAAATAAAATATTTATGAATTGACTTCTTCTATTTACTATAACTATTAAAAAAAACAACTAAAAACGTCACAGCTAGATGGCTCCAGTACACAGAGAGGGAAAAAAAATATGAAATTTCTCCTTCAGAATTTGACTAAGGTAGGTTACATTTCCGGAATTTTAAAAAAGAATAAAAAGTTTGAAAATTTAGTCTCTAAGAAGTCCAATTTTCACTTGGTCGTATATTAGTCTATTTCGTTGGATATATTTATATTAAAATCAGCATTATTTGCGGAAAAAAAAAAAAAAAAAAGATAAGCTATCATCGTTGCTTTACTTTTGTGTAAAACAATGTTTCAAACTGAGAAGAAGGTAAAGATAACATTTAAAATTAAGAACCTTTGAAATGAATATCCGCTGAATATTGTAGATAAATATATTTAAGAGTGTAGGTTGGGAGAATCGTAAAAAGAATAATATAAAGTGATAATCAATTTATAAATTACTAATTTTTAGTTAATGCTAATAAGGATTTTTTTTAATTAATATCTATCAAAGTTATATTCGAGTAGTGTAAAATGTAGTTATTATATATTATTGATATTGCTTAAGATTTTTTTTTTTTTTTTAACTCGTGTAAGCTTAAAAATTCATGTTTTTGAGATTAATAAGGATTGATAGGCGAGAAAACCTCATTGACATATCTATGGTCATTCCTATTAGTTAAGTAGTGAGTGATCATCCAGCAAGGAATATATTAGTCCAAAATAGTCATTAATTGGTAATTAATCTGAAGAATAATAATTAAGAGACAGTTAAAAAGAATAATGGTTATTTATTGGTGATTAATGAATCAGACCTAATGGTAAGTTTATTATAATATTTATAATCATATGTCTTAGGGGAAAAGGAAGGTAATTGACTCTAATTACTAATCTTTATTATAAGATTATTATGCAAAGTCACTGACTTGAGTGTGAGAGTGTCTTCTGCAAGCACCCTCCACAAGAGAAAAGAAAACAACATAACGTTGATGATGGAACAAAAGTGACAAGTATAGACTAAAATTCACCTCTTATTGTCTCAGTCATAAAGAGTATAAGAGAGTTTTTAATCTTATAAATTTTATATTTCAATTTTATTTAAAATTTATTGTCTAGATCAATTACTTTTTGAGAAAGTATTTAAAAATTTTCATAAAAATAGAATTAATCTTTGAAAAATTTTCATCCAAACACATGACCTTGAACACGTAATGGATCTTGAAGTACTATTTCCGCATCCCCCTGACCAAATCCACCGACATTACGATTACTTGTTAATGGCTGATCAAGTTTGATAGATTCACCTTCTGAAACAAGAAGTTCTGGTTCTGGAGGTATAATATCAATCACTTCACGCTTATCCAATGCATCTACTATAGTGATTTCGTATCCCCTTTTTCTTTTCGTACTATTTTTTTGAATATACATGCTGCTGTAGCATTATAAACATTATTATTACTTTTGCTCCCGTCAAGATAAATCTGGCCCTTCCCCTGTTCCCGCCTACGTATATCGGATATTTTAATAAATGAATATCTCTTTTACTAGCGGGATCCGAGTAATTAATGAACAAAATATTGCAGAATCTAAAGTAGCTCTAGTATATGGTCAAATGAATGAACCACCCNGAGCTCGTATGAGGGTTGGTTTAACTGCCCTAACTATGGCGGAATATTTTTGAGATGTCAATGAACAAGATGTACTTCTATTTATCGACAATATCTTCCGCTTCGTTCAAGCAGGATCTGAAGTATCTGCCTTATTGGGTCGAATGCCCTCTGCTGTGGGTTATCAACCCACTCTTAGTACTGAAATGGGTTCTTTACAAGAAAGAATCACTTCTACCAAAGAAGGGTCCGTAACTTCTATTCAAGTAATTTATGTACGTGCAGACGATTTAACGCTTTTTCAAAAAAAAAATGAAAGAAAATATTGATGGGAAATCTGTTTTGCGTGACTCTATAGTGTTGTATACTCCTTTTATAATCCTAAAAACTTTAAGGTTGAGGTTCATCCTTCTAAAGCTCCTAAAGGAGATTTTAGTCAACGCTTCTTCTTTTACTTAGATTAAATGTAATCTGGATTCTTTTCATAAAAACAGTACTTACAATACTAGTTTCCAGACACTCTTTAAAATTTCTAGAAAGGTTGGATATCTACATAATGACTTTTTTAATTTCTTAGAGGTCCAATGGTGCTCGAGTTGGACTTTCTCCTTATGGTTATTGGTTTCTGCACTCCCACAATTACTAATTACATCCCCACGACAGGAAAAGACTTAATCATCTTTTACCATTGTACCACACTACCCCACCGCAGCCGCTCCCATCATCACAGCAGAAGAAAAGGAGGAAAAAAAAAACAAAATCCAGAAAGCTCTTTCCGAAACTCATTCCACGGGTTCTGAAAAACTTTTTTTCAGAAGACCTTTCATATAGGAGTGTTTCATAAAATTCATTCTAAATGACATTATATATTCTGGAAAGTTTGTTCCAGAAATCCCATCCTAGAAAACTTATTTCGGAATGCATTTCATGTATTTCGAAAAATTTGTTCCAAAAATCTGGTTCAAAAATTCTATTTTGGATATATCTATTCGAAAATTTGTTTAAGAAATGAATAATCCAAAAGTTGCTTTCATGAAAGATAAAATATCATTTTAAAAATCTGAGGGTGTGGATGAAGAAATTGTGAGGGTACAGGAAGTAAAACCCTGAAGTTACCCCTCTTGAACTGTACGAAAAGGATAAACATTGCTCACCAATGGTTCATACCAGTATTTTTCTTTTTCTGTTTTGCACTACTTTTCCAGTTGCATATTGATATTAAATTGTTACAGTATCGAGAAATGGTTGAACATGGCGCACAAATAGTGAATATGGCACCAAAAATTGACTGGTGACTAATGTGAAGAAACGTAACATCAGTTAAACTCCGTTTAACGCCATAATAATCTATACTTATTTTTCAGATCTAGTCTTATCTTATTTTAGAATACACATAGGTTTTCCCTTTAAATGCTTTCTGAAATGTATGGAACAAGACACCTGCATAATCATGTAAGAATTAAGTGAGATGGTATACATTTTAAACCACCGATACGAACAGTTTTTTTTTCTATATCAAAAATGGTTTCTATGGCGTGTAAAGAATATGGAAGTTGAAATTTCAATTCATCTTCAATTCTTGATAACCAATGTCTCATCTTATTTCTCAATTATTACATTCAACTAACAAAATTGATGTACCTTAATAAAGAAAACTAATCATCAATTTACCACATTATCAATTTCATATTTCCATTGCAAAGACTGAAAAATCATCCCACTGATTCTGAATTTCAGGAAAAATAAAAATAGACAAGTAAAGACGTGACATGTAGAAAAGGGAACAAGCCCTTCTTAGCTTTCCCAATTAAAACATGAACATGATGTACAACACCATGGAGAGTGCTGAACGATCTTAATGTGAATCTTCTTCTTCACAGAATTTGGAATACTTTTCTGAATCCATCAACTTGTTTAGTTCGCCACTGTCGGACAGTTCAACCTTAATTATCCATCCATCTTTATATGGGCTTGAGTTGACCTGTGTGAAGAAATGTAGGACAACATGAAAACTTAGTGTTTATAGAAAAAGTAATCATTGCAATACTTCATTGATACATAGGCGTAGTGATCCAAGATGTAGCATACAAAAACAACAAAGTACAAAAAGGGGGGAGAATAGTCCGTGTCTATAAACTCAGCATACACATTTTGTCTTTCATGTAAAATGTTGTTCTTTAAGAATTAAGCAAAAAAACTCACCAAAGCAGGAGAGCTACTAAGCTCTTCATTAACTTCGATCACTTTTCCTGAAACAGGAGAGTTAATATCACTAGTTGCCTTCACACTTTCAACTGCACCAAAACTGTCTCCTTGTGTCACGGTGGCTCCCACTTCAGGCAACTCAACATACACAACATCACCCAAATGATCTTGGGCATGATCAGTTATGCCAACGGTTGCAGAATTTCCATCAACCTTGACCCACTCGTGGGAATCAGCATACTTCAGATCTTTAACAACTGCAAGTAAACATGGACGAAGCCAACAATGCAAGTTAGATGTTCTTTTTCGTATATGGAAGCCTTTATGTAGATGAACAACATAAATCTTATTTGCAACAACTGCAAAAACAACCAAACATTTCCATATCCTACAGGTTCAAATGCAATATTACATTTGACATATAATTGCAGATGTGGATAAGAGTCAGAAAAACATCAAAGCCCTTGAGATGTTTACATTTAAGATATGAAACTAAGCAGTTGTGTGATGGAAATGTTTACCCAGCCAATTAGGACGAATGAGTATAAAGGATCAAGTTAGGTAAAATTTAAAATATTACTCAACGACAAGAAATTGACAAATGTATCCCAAAAATGCATTGCCGAAAAAAGGCAATGGTTAACTTCAAAAAGCCAAAACACCCAAAATTATTTTCTAGCAAATTTCCAAAATGCACTAGAAAACAACAAAAATCCTTTCTCTCTGATCTTATATTAAATCTAGCAAACAGCATAGCCACAACCCATGCTTCGAACTTTCATTAATAAACTCTGAAAACGCATACAAATGTCAAATGTTTTAAATTTAATGGAATTTATCCTAGTTAAAATCCCTCTTACCCCTTCTATCTCTATACACTATCTATTACCAGCTCCACCCTTGTCATCCTCCTGTTTGATCATACCAGGTTCAGAATGCAACATATTTTATAGGTCACAGATAATACTGCCATTAAGCATGTGAAGATAATATTATAAAAGATTAGACGTATTATTCGTATGCTACTTTTTAGGGTGGGTGGGTGGGTGGGTGCACTTTCCCCCCACCACCGTTCAGAAAGCTCCGTGCCATTAAAGTACATGCACAGATAATAACATCAAGGAAACGGTGCAAAAAAACAAAAAATGTGAACAGTGCCATCAAATTGAGAGATCTGAATCCACGCACTATAAGTTAGCACAATGATGAATGCACTTCATACATCAGAAATCGTACAAAGAAATGTGAATTTCCAATCTCGAAAAGAACAAACCCTAGATTCAGATCATTAAAGGAAATACATGGATCAAGATCCACAGCGTAGCAGAAAAAGAAAAACAAATTTTGTATGATGAATGAAAAAAAAAAAAAAAAAAGAGCAGATCGCAGCATAACAGAGAGAGGAGAAAGGGTTAAGGAGAAAGGATGTTACCATTGGAAAAGCCTCTGTTGAAGACAGAGATCCTGAGATAAGAAGCAGCCCTTGAAGCCCACAATTGCCTGCAAGCCATTTCTCTCTTCTCTTCTCTATGTATCTGTGAGTTTAACACTTTTGCTTTGTGGTGATCATGAAGAGACAACTTCCCACTTATTTATATTGCTGAGGGTTGGTGAAAGTTTTCTTTCTTTTTTTATTCCTTATTCCTTAATACTATCTATTTTTAATTAGGAAAATATTTTATCTTTTTTTAAAAACAAGATATATTCTCTCTCATTTATTAATTATTTGTTGGCATTTCAATTGGATTCATGGACTGTTTGTGATAACACTACTACAGAAACTTATTATAATAATATATTATTATATTATAAGAATAAATACAGTACTAAAAGTAAATATAAAAATACCCTTGTAAATATTGCCTTTTAGTTTTCTTTTTAGTATATATAAAATATTTTGTTACTTTTAAGGTTTAATCATTTCAGACATCCATATTTTTGTAGAATTGTCTCAAATAGGTTCTCGTATTTTTTTTTATCTCAGGTCCTTATTTTTGTAAAATTGAATCAATTAAAATCTTACCGTTAAGTTTCAGTGGACGACGTTAAATTTGCTTAATCATGGCATGCTAACGAAACAAAATTTAATGACGTGGCACAAGATTGCATTAGGTGGAATTTTATTATGCATTAAGTGAAATTTAAAGCATTGTCTTATTCCTTGATCCTTGAGTCTTCCTTCTTCTTATTAAGGTTATTGAAGTTGCAGTGGTTTCACCCAGATCATTCAAAAATATCTTATCTTTTCTGTCAAGCAATCAGTGTCTCATTTTTGTTCATCCAATACAACATAAGGAATGTATATATTACAGAATCTCAAATAGTAAACGTTCTTCCTGTTGGCTAATCTGGTTACCATGGAAAGTTCATCACAAAGAACTGAGAAGCTCAACTAGATACAAAAAACTAGAATTACAGTACACTTAATCTAAAAAGAATACACCTTTCAAGATCAACAAGAATTTATCTACATTCCAAAACAAATACTTGAAAAGGAACATGCCTTTGATCACCCTCCTCAACAAAATCGCCTTTGGAGGCCAAGAAGTGGAATTTGGGGACAAGCATTCAAGAAATTAGGAACAAAGAACACAGATCTGATGTCCCATTATGCATTTTTAACACTTAACTAAGGAATTAGAAAAAAAGTATATGACTTTCCTCTTCCCAATTCCCCTGAACCGTTTGCCACAGTACAATCAATGTTCAATATCTGATTCAATTCCAAAACCTAACTCTATCAATTGCATTGCCCTCTTTTTTCCACCCCTTCAATGGCCAATGTCTTTGTCGCTGCGGAGTGGCAACTCCTCTACAACCGCTATTACCGCAAGCCCGCATCAAGGTCGTTGTTGCGCCCTTCGACAGCCTGGTCGCCCGTCATCCGTTGCGGATTATGCGTTTTGGGGGAACAACTTGGTTTGCATCGTTGATGTGAATCAACTTTTCTGCATCGCGAATTTGAAGAACCCAAGGGGGGTGAATGATGTTGTGGTGCTTGTTGTGGAGGAGGATGGCGTGCAGAGGCTCGGGGAGTGAGTTCTGCGTGGACCACTGCAGAAGATGGTGGTTTCACGCGAGGCTGTTAGCGAGGCGGAGCTGGGAGCAGCGACGGTGGAAAAGGTGCTGAAGCTGGTGGAGGCGGTGTCTCCGACGAGCGAGAGACGGTGATGTTGAACAAGGTTCTGAAAGTGTGTGGCGAAAGAGATTAGGTTTAATTATTTTATATTTTTGTCAGAAGTTATAGTATAAATTAGGTTTAATTATTTAAAACTTTTAGGTTTAATTATTTAATACATGATAAAATTCCACCTAACTCAGTCTCATGCCATGTAATTAAAATCTGCTTTGTCAGCACGTCATGATTCAACAAATTTAACGTCGTCTACTCAAACTTAACGGTAAGGCTCTAATTGATTCAATTTTACAACAATAGGGATTTAATTGAGATAAAAAAAATACGAGGACCAATTTGAAATAATCCTACGAAAATAGGGATGTCGGAAATGATTAAACCTACTTTTAAATATCCAACCTTTGTTTAATGTTGTTTCTTTAGTCTCTATAGTTTATTACAGTTAATTTGGTGCTAAAATTGAAAAATATTAACTAAAATAAAAATAAATATATTAAAATAACTCTGTTATTTTAGCTAAAATAAAAATTATATTATATTATTTTTTACAAATAAAATTACTGCATTTATCTTTACTTTTTTTAAAATTTAATATGTCAATGGTAAAACTCCATAAAATAGTATTTTAAAAGTGGTGGTAATATAAAAATTGTGAGACTAGAGTATCTTAATGTTAAATGATTTTATTATAAATAGTTTTGATATAAATTACTTTTATTATTTTAAAATGCATTATCTCTTTAGAAATCGTTTTTCTAGAGCTTTCTACCTTCTTTTTATCTTTTCTTACTCCATGATCTTCTCTTTAACGATCAGGAGGTGCCTAAACGAATATGGCATCAAGGCCTACAAATCTAACTGATTAATATTTGTCTTAGAGCAAGTTTCTACTCATTTTCTTTCCTCTTTGTTCAGTCAATGATCATGCATAGAATGGTTATGCATGTATCATTTAGCTCTCTTTTCTTGTTCTTGGTGAATGTAGAGTTTTTAAATGTAGAGTTCTAAAAACTCTGTGTGTTTCCAATTCAGTGCCTTGTAGGTCCATTTAGGAATTTCTTGTGTTTTAAGTGACCGACAAGACGTTTCTGTGGGTTGAGCCCTTATTTTGAGGTAAGGGAAGCTAGACTTTATTTTAGTTGTATTTGTAGTCTAAATTTAATAATAATATAAATTTTAGACGTTTTAGTAAAAATTGGTGTGTTTGGATAAATTTGATGTATGTAAATTGGTGGTTTTAATGATATGGTGTTATTGCAATTGATGTGATAATATGTTTTCTATCATATTTTGCTTTAATTGTGTGTGATAAGGATATTTGATTGTTTGAAACAAAATTCAAGTGGTTGTGAGAGCATTGGTCAAGTTACTTAGACTTTAAGCTTAAAAGGAGAGGTTTTGGGTAGTGAAATCTATAAATAGGTATGGGAATTCCATGGGATCTGTTTTGGTACTGTCATGAGGTAATTTAGAACTTGTTAGGAGAGATTATATGGTTAAAAACTGTGTGAAATAAAAAGGGTGTTTATAGGGGTTGTTTTCAAATGTTTTTAGTGTAAAAAGAGGATTGAGTAGTGAAATGTTGAGGTAAGTGGTCTGCACTATTTTGAAAGGTTAGATGTATGTTATCACACTTATTAGGACTTGCTTAAGTGCGTAAACCAGTAAAATTTGTTTCTGAAATGGAAAATGACTTCATAGGTTGAGTTTTTAGCCCATTTTAAAGGTTCTAAGGGGTGAAATTAGAAGTAGGATAACTAGGAGTATTATGTGGTTTTGGAGTGCACTAGTAAGTGCATAGGACTTGCTTATGCAGGTTGCAAACTAGTTTGAGGGTTTAAAAGGGTAGAAGTGAAATTGGGTAGCTTGTAGGATTGAAAAATGAGTTTTCAAATGTCAAATTAAGTGACAACAAGGTTCTCTAAGTTTTCTCAAGTTCTGGATGGTTGTAAAGGTCTATAGAAGTTGGGGGTAAGGTTCCCAAAGTCAAATTCATAGTACTTTTGGTTGTTGGCATACCGCTGGACCGAATAGGTGTGGTTTCGTTGGGCGCCACCAATCTGTACTACAACAGTTTTGGGGAGTTTTCAGGGTTCTGGATGTCCGTTTTGAACGTTCTTTAAGTCATTTTGGGGATTTTTGGACCCTTTCGAAACTATTGGTGATGGTTTCAAAATTGTTTTCCTCACCTAAATGTGGGTAATAAGATGCCTTAGATAATTGTGTTATTATGTGACTTTTAATGACTTGTAAGGGTGTTTATGGTTGTTTAATGTATAAGGAGAGGTTTCATGTGATAGTATGCAATATTTGTGTGAAGTATTATGTATATGATGTGATGATTTTCGAGTAATATATGAGGTATGGATTTTGTGTATCATGTGAAAAGAGTTCCAAGGAGGAATTTCTTATTGGGAGATTTCATTTGGAACTAGTATATATTGTAAGAATTCGATATGGACGTTATCTTGATACTCTAACGATCATACATGCTCAATTAGAGAGTGATGAGTCATTGTATGACAGCTTTGAGTGACTCATCACTCTCTAATTGAGCAAAGGGCGTATTTCAAGGACTAACCTTGTATGACAACTTTGAGTGAGTTAGTTGTTCCACCATACAAGTGCAAAACATTTCCATGACTCGACATTTATACTAGATTGTAAAGGCTTTGGCCAAGTGTAAATATGGAGAATATTCAAATATTTGTGTGATTGGAATTGTATATTAAATTATATATTACTATGTATCATTGTTTTATCATCATTAGCTTAACCTTGCTATTGTCTTTGCTTGTTTGTGTATGTTTCTTTTTTGCAATGGTCACCTTAATGGGTGTGAGCTTAGAGAAGATATATTCTAGTTAATTCAGTGTGAGGAGGAGGATGAAGCAACATCGTATATAAGTTTTGATTTCAAGTGTAGAATCTCCTTCTCTAGAAGCTTCGGGTTTCTTGTAAGTCATCATCGCTTTATTTTAGTTGTTTTATGATATTAAAATGGGATGTTACATTAACAATAACTTTTACATTATTTTTTTTTAAATGATATGGATTTAAAAGTAATGTTTTTGTTTTTATAAAAATTTCTTAAAGTTAGCGTATAAATGCAAATGTTAAACACTGAAAAAGTTCAATTTTAGGAAGGAAATTTTCGGTTGTTAAATACTAAAATTTAGTGTGTATATCAATTAGAAATCAAAATAGAAAAAAATATTTAGTGATCAAAATTAAAATAGTCATTAATCATCTACTAAATTTTGGTTGACTTATTAATTTGTCTTTATTTTTTTTTTCAAAGTTAAAATAAAAGAAATCATGTTAGAAATATAATTTTTTTTTTATATTTGCAATGATAATATAACTTGTGTTATTGTACGTTGATTATTAAAGTGGCAAAAAATTGAAGAAAAGCTGGAAAGGAGTTCTTGTTTTACTTTTGAATATTTTTAGTTAATTCAGTTTATTTGTTTTTGGGAATTTGAATTAAAAATTACACCTTTGTAATAAAAGTCTTTTTATTGGATTTTAGTAAACTATTATTTTATTCGAATGTTCTTTGAGTTATTTGTTTGATGAAAAAATTTATTAACCCGTACAAATGCGACGTTACAATATTGATTGTTAATTAACTTGTAAAAGCTAAAATATAAAACATTTTTTTAAATTTGGTAGCTGACAATTTAATTAATTAGAAAAAGGTTAAATTAGGTATACATTTTTATTCAAAAATCTCAATTGTCTCTCTTTCTTTTACTTTTATATATCAAAGAGATGTTATTTTCATGATTTTTTTATTTTAAAAAATAAAATATTTATTACGCGTTAAGTTGACATTATACTATATAATGTGATATCCTGTCATATTTTAGTTTATCTTATATTTTTATTTTCTTTTATTTTTACTTTTAATTTGATTCTATATTTTTATTTTGTTTTGTTTTAAATTAATCAATTTTTTCTCTTATTAAATTAAAACCTAATTTAATGTTTATACAAATATTATGCAAGTATTTTTATTAAAATTAATATTTTTATTAAATATTTTTAATAATATTAAGTTTATTTAAATTAATATTCTTTTTGTACTTTCAAAATTACATACATAACCTTTAATCTTTTATTAATTTTTTTACTTTTCTCTTCACCTTTTTCTGTGGTGATCTTAATAATCATTGCACTCTTTTTATTCTTTAATTGGTTTTCGAAAACTGATTAAAAGAGGAGTAATCCTCCCTGCACCTCCTGGATCTCGTCCTGCATCTCCTCCCTCACGTTTAATTTCAACTGTGTCCCTATCAGCCTTGTCCCCCTATGGTCTTGGGTTTATAAAAAGTAACTCTGCCGCAATTCAAAAAAACCCTACACCCCCTATTTTCATCTTCCCTGACCAGTCTTCCTCCCCTTCCCTCCCCTCCAACCAGTGCATCCCCTCCTTTCAACCAGTGCATCCTCCGTGCTCGTAAGTTGGTGCTATCGCGTGGGCTGTCAGCGTAGCAGGTAGCTGGAGGTAGCTGGGTGAAGGTTAGTATTTCTCCACTGGTAGTTGTAGATCTGGTCGTAGATGTAGATCTGGTTTGTTAACCGCAAATGGTACTGCAACCGCAAGTCGTTTTGCGGTTAAGGAGCGCCGCAGCTCGATCGGCGTCTGCAAACAACCGTTGTTCGATCTGCGGTTGTTTTGGATTGGGGGTGCATGGGAGAAACGCAGCTCAAGCTGCGGTTGGCGTGAAACGCAGTTCAGACTGCGTTGGCTGTAAACGCAG
>NC_028358.1:9758059-9761956 GCF_000741045.1 Vigna radiata var. radiata
ATTTTTTTTCATTTTAATTTTGTTTTATAGAATATATTGATAATATAATTGGTTAATAGAAATGGTAAGAACTAGAGGCGCATCATCTTTCCGTGGAGAGGCTTCATCGTCTCGTGGTCAACCATCATCTTCATCACATGATGAAAGGAGACGACCTACGGCTTCTGTTCGTAGAAGACGCGTAGAGGAATATCGCACGGACGTCATTGATGAGCATCATTATGAGGACCACGAGTAGTCTATACAGCAGAGACATCGTGAGGAGGACTATGTTCAACATGAGGATGTTCAAGAGCAGGATGAGTATAGTGAGGAAGAAGATGAAGACGAAGATGAAGACGAAGATGAAGATGGAGATGAAGTTCAAGATGATGGATTTCCAGGAGGTCCACATGACACCTCCTTGCTTACACACTATTCCCAGCATGTTGCATATGCCATATGGCAAGGCCAGGTTGACAATCAACCTAAATGTTAATTGTTGATTAATTGCTTATTTATTTTTGTTATATAATAAAGTGTTTTTATGTAGGATCGAGGGGAAATTCAATTGAGGACCCATGGTAAAAAATTAAAAAATTTTGGAATGTATCATGAGGCTATCGAGCCATATATATCCATGTCGGGGTTGGCTCCCTTAGTCAACCTATCCTACGAGTATGCTGATCATGGATTGATCGTTTCACTTGCGGAGAGATGACACCTAGAGACAAATACTTTCCATCTTCCGGTAGGCGAGATGAGCGTCACATTAGATGACGTTCACAATCTGCTCCACCTAGCTATCATGGGACAATTTTGTGAGGTGGAGGACCTAGAGTACGATGAGGCTCGATCTCATCTTATGGACTTGCTTGGCGTCGACCGCGCCAAAGCTTCAGCCGAGATGAAGAAGTCACGCGGTCCAAAATTGCGACTGAGCTGGCTCCGCGAGGTCTACCACGATTGCATTCAGCAGGAGCTTTGGGAGTGCGCTGCTTGGGCATATTTGTTGCATCTGCTTGGATGCACAATTTTTACGAATAAGAGTGGGAATTTGATTCGTGTCTCATACCTCCTTCTGTTGCGAGACTTGAATGCATGTTCGAGATATGCCTGGGGAGCAGCTGCACTGGCACACACTTATGAGCAGCTAGGAGATGCTAGCTTCAATGGTGTCAGACAGATAGCTGGATATTCCACTCTTCTACAGGTACATTAAAGTTTTACAAACTTTTTTTTAATATATTTTAGGAATGTGTAAAATAATATAAATAAGTAATTTTTTTTAGAGTTGGATATATGAGCACCTTCCTGGGATGGGAATGAGGTGAGTCTCAGATATGTACACAGATCTCCATCCACGAGCTTCACGATACATACCTTCGAGACAGGGTTGGAGTCTAACAGAGGGGCGGAGATATCTGGATGGGCTCACGTATGATGCGATCATCTGGTATCCATACAGGTCGCACAAACGTACTTGTCCATTCTTAGCCATATGTATGTTTTCAGGATGGATCCGACTAGGCGACATGATTCACCGGCATCTGCCTGAACGCGTGTTGTGTCAATTCGGTTTTCAGCAAATCATACCACGTTCGCCTGAGGACCTTCCGATGCCAGAGATTCATATGATTGATCAAAATTGGTTGAGGTATGTAGAGCATGCCGTTACTGGTGCTGTTGAAGCTGAGAACCCCTCTGCGTGTGTTGACGGATACCTGGCGTGGTTTAGACGAGTGTCCCACCCGTACATCACTCCAGCTAACGACGATGATCGTCCCAGTCTTGCACCGCGCATGAGGCGACACCTTCCGGATGACATCCCGGTGCCCCCAGTTCGTCTTAGACGATCGCCTGAATCTGGATTGTTGGTATGTAATGAAACCAAGTGTTATTGTTTATTATATCAATTTTGGTTTATGTAGTTAATTTATTTTTTTGGTTATATTCATTTCAGGGTGGTATGAGGCGTGTGATCAAGATGCTGCAGGGCATGTTAAGCTGTAATGGTTGAAGGTAAGTATTTAAGAAAAGAAATAAAATATAATAACGTAATCTTTATGAGATTTTGAACAAATACCTGTGATCGATCGTGGACAATTAATGACTGACGTAGTTCTTCTAATCAATCGTAGCTTCCTACTAAATTTGCGTATTCATCACGCCACTGAGTTAGTTCTTCATAAAGGTTATGTCGGATAGTAGGCCATGCCTCTTCACCAAGACCCAACAAAGTAGCAATGCATCGATAACCGCAATGACCATCGGCAACAACATCAACAACATCGACAATGTATGGTTGACAAATCAGATGAAATTGATTTAAGAATGGTACATCACTTCGCGCAAATTCTTTCGGCTTCGATTTGACTTGAGATTTTTGTGAAGAAGAAGGCTCTGTCCTGAAAATAAAAGTGTCAACGTGCTCAAAATATGATGGGTCACGTTTCGTAGACCTCTCATGCCGTGCAACTTTAGTCTTTTGTGCACCTTTTGTCTTCACTTTATGCGCCGGAGCAAGCATAGATGTCATCTCTAGGCAAACAATTTCTAGCATCTTATGTCTTATGTTGACTTTTTCACCAATGTCAACATTTTTGAATCGTTCCTGTACCAGTTTAACTTCACGATCAAGGCTAAACTCTGGAAGTGATTCAGTAGACACAGTTCTTGAAATGCTTAAACGGGTCCAGATAACATGTATTTCACCAATAGGAATCATTTCAGGCTCATATCGTGCTAAAATACAAGCACATGGTAGGCCATACGTTGAGCTCAAAATGCATCCACAACGACCACTGTCCAAACCTATTTTATTCACTCGCTCTACTTCATCAGCAATAAGTTCAAGAGCGTATCGTGAAACACGTCCAACAAGTCTTTTATATCTCAGTGCTTTATAAGCATCACTCTTTAAGTTAATACTTTTTTCAAAGGACGCTATGATCTTATTATGCTGTAGGACAATGACATTATGCATAGAATCCCAACACGAGCATAGGTCTCCCATACTAGATCCCAATAATCTCTTCAGGTTCCAGTGCGCAGACTCAACCCTGTGACTAAACACATTAATACTATGACAACAAATATGAAATACATAAGTAAAAAAATTAACAATAACAATTACCTGTTTGTTGTAGTGTTGCCTAGATGCATGACTCTGTTTGTCCACGCCTTGACGAAGCATGTCTTATACTGCATGATCCAAGTACGGTTGACATAATCAAAAAATAAAGGCCACGCAGCACAGGCATACTCAAAACGATAAACATAACCACCAAACTTGGACTGGTCGTCACAATCCATCACATTTTGCCATAGTTCCATCAACCCATCCCATGCCTCAGCATTATCCACTAACATCTTGCATTTCGCTTTCACATTCTTCATAATGTGGAATGTANAAAGCATACGATATGAATCAGGGAAGACATTGGTAATGGCATTTATCAAAGCAATGTCTCTATCAGTGACAACAACTCGTGGACCGCCCTCTGTTGTCAATAGTAATCGTCTAAACATTTCCAATGCCCAAGTGAAATTATTTTGGCGTTCACTTGAAAGCAATGCAAAAGCGACTGTAAATGTCAAACCAGTGGACGTGACTCCAACGATCTCAAGCAACGGAAGACGATATTTGTTTGTCTTGTATGTCGTATCCATTAAGAACACAATATTAAATGAATTGACCAGGTGCGCTAAATCAGGATGTGTCCAAAATAGGTCACTTACTACGTCAGAATCTTCCAAACATCTACTATGTTGGATGTATTTGTCTCTATCCAACAACATCATCAACTGTTGCATTTTAGTTCTCGACCCTCTCAAAGATCGTTTGTAAGTGTATCTCGCGTTATATATTTGTTTTATAGTTGTCACGTTATCTTCATTATGCTCTTTAAGAGTCAA
>NC_028358.1:9762701-9800051 GCF_000741045.1 Vigna radiata var. radiata
TTTATTAAAAATATATCGTAAAAATAATTTTTTTTTCAAGTAATCCCAAATTACAATACATCTAAATTATATCTAGAAAATATTATTTTCTTAATATATCACAATCAGAAAATACACTAATATATATTAATAATATCAAATTAATATGTTACATGAAGTTAATATAATTTCAAACTTACAAAACCTAAGAACCTAACTATAGATGCTGAAGAACAAAATTGTTCCAAACAAAGTGTCATAAACCAAGCCATATTTTGTGTTAACAGCAAATATAGTAAGCAAAAAAAACAAAGTTAATATGTATTAAAGTTGATTGCATGCAAATGAANTTATACAAAATAAGTTAGCAGCTAACATCTAGGTTCTTTACGACTAAGATATTTGCATAAAATGGTTGTCTTAGACTATGAAACTATATCTAGTGGATCCAAAGGAAGCAAAGAAATCTATCTCACGAAACAACCTTTTATTTGTTATCAAATCCATTCTTAAACTACACAACACTACAGCACATAAAATCTATCTCAGAATTCTAAAGAAAACAATACAGNACATAAGATTTCAGACTCTTTAAAGGCCATGACTCGTGAAAGGCCATGGTTGGTGTCTTAATTCTCACAGCATTCAAATTTACATGAGGTTATAATTTCATCTTGAAACTCCATGCTTCGTGACTTAATCCCCATTGATAAATGCTTATCATCAGTTTATATCATCAGTTTATATCATCAGTTTATATGACTAAATTACCAAATAACGTCATAGGATATGAGTGCAGGGAAGTAAAATCATGAAAATGCACTTCATAGTGCGACCAGACCTAACCGCAACACGAAATGCGGTTGGGTTACGCCGCAACTGCGACATGCGGCTGAATGAGGCGTCGCACCTCCGACATGCGGCTGCAACGAAACGCCACTCGAAATGCAGCGTTACTTAACCGCAACTCGAAGTGCGGTTAAGGAAAAACGTTGTTCGAAGTGCGGCAAATGCTAACTGCGTTTTTACTAACCTCTTTCGAGCTTTTCTTGCACCAGCAACGGCTACTCTTCTTCTTCCTCGCACCAGCAACCACCACTCCTCACCACTCCGATCAGCTTAGTAGTATCAAACAGAGAATACAATGCTTCTGTAACTGCAACGAGATTGCTTTCTCTAAGTGCAATGAAGAAGAACGAAGAATAAGGAGTTGCATGTCTTAGGGTTTTTAGGGTTTATAGGATGAGAAAGGATGGTTGGTAGTTGGGAGGTATGTGGTTAACAATCATTAATGCATCATTATTACATTTGACTTTTAATAAATGAGGGATAAAATGGTAATTTGGGAGGTGCAGGGAGAAAGGAGTGAGGTGCAGGGAGAAACACTCTTAAAAGAGTTCAACGATTTTCAAAAGTCAATTAAAGTTCCAAATACATTTTTATTCTTAATTGATTTTTGAAAATCCGTTAGTCAACAAACTTTTAATAATTTTTTAAAAAACTGATGAACTCTTAACCGGTTTCTGAAAATAGGTTAAAGAAGAAACATATTAAAAAAAATTAAAATTAAAATAACAAAAGAAATTAAAATAACAACTAATAAATTTTGAAAATTCAAAATAGAAACAAAACACAGGAAAAGAAATTAACAAAGTTTCAAATAAAAAATAACAAATAGTAAATAAAAATGAAATAATAATTATTAAATATTAAAAAATTATATAAAAGCCAAAATTATATAAAAAAAATATTTTAATAATAATTATTAAATATCGTAATTGTATTTGGTTGTTATTTAATATTTGGTATTTTTTATTTAAAATTTTGTTAATTGTTTTTCTTCTTTTTTTTTGTTTTATTTTGAATTTTCAAAATTTATTATTTGTTATTTTTTTTTCATATTTTAAATTTAATATGTTTTTCCTTAAATGTATTTCAAATCACATTTATTTTTTAAATTACGTTTATTCTCTAATTGATTTTTGGAAAATAGGTTAAGAGTTCGTTGACTTTTAACTTAAGTAATAAAAGGAGTAAAGTGACTAATCAAGACCATCACACACAAAAACAAAAACGAAGAAAAAAGTAAAAGAAAAAAAATAATAATAAAAAATAAAAATTATATTTATAATTTTGGATGTGTAAAAAGAAGAAAAAGAGGTGGAGAGAGAATCAGTCTCTATATACCCTACCAACAACTAAACCTATTTTTTTGTCCCATATCCATAGGCCGAAACATTTATAAATACACGACAACACTACAATGAGCACTCACTCAATTATTTACTCACTTTAATATTATTACTTCAATATTCTTTAAAACATTTATTACGTTGAAGAATTTCCAACATGTGATTCTATCATTGATTTTCACCAACAACTCAACAATTGAGTCATGAGAGTTATGAACTCTTGAAGCATTATCCTTTTGACTTGGAAAGAACTGCATTCTCTTTTCTGTAAGAAAAAAACACAATTTTAATCCTCCTTAGTATAACCTTGCCTTTATAAAAAAAGGGAAGCCAAGTCTCCCATATTAGTGAAATTTAGCGAATATTTAGTGAAATTTGCTTTAGTGAGAATACTTTGAGTGATTTAAGAGTGTGAAACTTTTGTCTTAACTCTTATCGTAAGAGTTTCTTCATGTGTCAAATCACTTATACTTTCAAACTCTATTTCAAGGTGACATATTCTTAATCATTTCTAATTTTAATTCATTTTCTATTTTCATTTGCAACTTCTATTTCTTCAATTTGTTTATTAAGGATTTTATAAACAGATATCCGATGGATAATGAATCGAGTGACGAATACAATTTTATTCGGCAAATCGAATTGTGGATACACATTAATCGTGTCTGACCCGATTCGTTGTCATTCTTAATAAGGATTCAATTCAAATTTAAGAATGTCTTCATTACATCGATCAAGTAAATTTATCTAGGTTTTCACTTTGTCTTCCAACACCATTTTTATATATGATATGATTATTGGTTTTTCTTTAAATACTCATAAGGCCGAATTGATTTCATCCTGTTTAGGATATGTTGTTTATTTTGTTTCTTTACCCCATTGAGTTTTTGTGTCCATCCATTATCATCTTGGCTAAATTTGTCTAAAAAAAAGGAGTATAATTTTGTTGTTGGATTGATATTGTTTAAAGTTTTATTTTATTTTCTTTTGTTTTGAGTGCATCGTTCTTATTATTTTCTAGAGTTTAACAGTGTTGAAATCTTTTCATAAAATTTTCTTAAAGTAAACATATCTTGAGTTTATTTGAAACTTGAAAACACTTATAACCAAGTGGTGTAATCAAATTTTGCTTAATTTAAGTGTTTTTTTTTTCTTCTAGTTTTTCATTACACATTTTTGAGTTTTTTTTATACTTAAATTGCACTATTTTGGTTTATTTTTCTTTTTTGATTTTATTAAATTTCTCTGAATTTTATCCTAAAATTTTTCTTTTAAATATTTTTTCTAAACGCTTTAAGGTTCTGTGCTCGTTCACTTACTCACGATTGAAATTTTGAGACAAATTTGTCACATTATTTGAGTTAATGTATTAAAGACAATAATATATAGGGTTAAGTATGCTTTTAGTCCCTTAAGTATCATTGATTTTTGGTTTTAGTCCCTACTCAAAACATTGATGGCATTTGATCCTCTTATTTCTGAAATTATTACAATTAGTCCTTAAAATTAGACGGTGTTAAATTTTTGTATGATGTCACTAACGGTGAACCAGGTGTGTGCCACGTTTTTTTTTTCTGAAATTTTTTCCACGTTTTTTCCAAACCCTTCCTTCATCACAATCTCCAGCAGACACCCCAACCTCCTCCACCATCTTCTCCCCAGCCGCCGCCAACTTCATGCTCGCCGGCCACCACGCGCCACCGTTCATCATTACCATCCCGCCAATGCCTTTTCTCGCTCACCGCCGACATCCTTTTCGCATCGCAACAGCACCACCATGGAAGCATCTCCATTCTCGCGTTCACCATTAAACCCCAATCACAAAACGCGATCTCCTTCCTCGCATCTTCACAATCATCTTCTTCCCAGATACACCACCACCTGCAACCAAAATCAGACCTGCAGAAACCAGATTTAACACCATGCAATCATCACACACAGACCCAATTTGAAGAATCCTGTGTTTCAGATAAAAATGCCCCACTGTTTTGCTGTGTTTCGGATGCCCCATTTATTTGTTGCATTTCAGATAAAACAACCCCATTAATTTGTTGTGTTTCAGAGAAAACTACCCTATTGATTTGATGTGTTTCAGATAAAACTGCCCCATTGATAGAACATTCGGCAAAAAAATCTTCAAATGAATTTGTTTATCAGAGACACCTTTGTTCCCTCCAGCTTCCCTATCAGTTTCAACCTACTCAAGAAAGGGAAAGAAAAACACACACACAGAGATAAAACAATGATACTTGAGTGATACATTCCAGAAAAATCAAATTCGAATTCAATTGGAATTCGAAGTGAATCTGAATTTTGGAGCGAATTTGGGAGAAATCGTGGAACTTGTGGCCAGGCAAGTGGAGGAACTCGACAAACTCGTCCTGAGAGGGTTTGATTTGGACGAGTTGGAGAACGAGGGGGCGACGCGTGCAGATGTCATTGCCGCGTGGGAGGAAGTCGCAGCCGACAAGGGCTTCGAGGACATTGGACTTCCCGTTGCTTTGGCTGCCGACAACGGCCACCTGAGGAAGGTCGATGGAGGAGTGGCTCCCTACACGGCTGAAGATGTCCTGGAGCCGGTTCACCGGCGAGATCACCGACAAACCCAGAGGAGCGGCGGCAACTTCTGTTACGTTTTTATTATTTTATTTTATTTTATTTTGAGAGAATACTGATGAAAGTGAAACGTGGCATGACAGCTGGGGTAAGAGGTGGCATCGCCGTTAACTAAAGTTAACATCGTCCAATTTTAAGGATTAATAGTACTAGTTTCAAAACTACGAGGATTAAAAGCCACAATGTTTCAAGTAGGGACTAAAACCAAAATTGTATAATAGTTAAGAGACTAAAAGCATATATTTAACCCTAATATATATATATATATATATATATATATATATATATATATAACAATAATGATATATGTTAAGTATATATTTACAAGTATAATAAATATATATTAACAATAATAAGGATAATAAATATTCAAAACAACAACAATTTGTAGCACCAATTATTTAACTCCATTAATAACATATAAAGTATTACAACCAATAAAAACTATACAAAATAGATAACGTATCTTTTTAAGTTTAGACACAAATTTATTTTCTTAAAAAAATTACAAAAAAACTAAACATATATTATAACTAAATATTTTAAGATCAAGAAAACTATTTTCTCAATTCAAGCAACAACAAAATTAATTTATCATATTAAAAAATTATGTAAATAATAAAAATATATAATAATAATCAAATATACTATATTTTTCAAAAAAATTCTATCAAATAGTTTCTTTTTAAAACTATACTATTAACATTTTTTATTTTATTTCTTACTCCAATTATATTTTTTCATATCTAAACCTTATGATAATCTTACTGAAAATATATCATGATTACATACCAAATAAAATCAAATCCTAATAAAATTAACCATAATATATATATGAGTAAAATATATTTTTAGTCCCTTAACTTTGAGTGAAAATTGGAATTAGTTCTTTTTCACAATTTTGGCCTAATTTAGTCTCCCAAGTTTAGAAATGTATGAATTTAATCCTTTTAGTTAAATTTTATTAGATTTATTTGATGTTTGAGGCATGTTTCATGATAGTATTTGGATTGTTTAAACTGTTTGACACATTTTTGCTTCAATGTTAATTGATAAACGCGTTTGAAACATCAAATAAATCTAACAAAATTTAGTTAAAAGAATTAAATTCATACATTTCTAAAGTTGGGAGACTAAATTAGGCCAAAGTTTTGAAAAAGGACTAATTCCAATTTTCACTCAAAGTTAAGAGACCAAAAACATATTTAACCATATATATCTAAATCATAATATTTTCACATCAGTTAAAAGATTTATACACCATAAATTAAAGCAACCATTATCAGAATATGATTGTTAAGTGACTATCAATCTCATTAATCAAATATTTCTATTTATTAAAATTGCATTCCTTTTCTTCATTTATCTAAATATTCTATTCTTCTAAAGTTTTAAATCATATTTTTCTTAAGACTAAACTTTAATCTAATTTTTTCCCTTTCTTATATTCCACATCAATATTTAAATATATAACTATAATATGTTGTCAAAATATATTTTAGGCTTAAAAAAATTAACAATTTTTTATGTTCTCTAAATTAAATCATAATTATGATCCAAAATAATAATAATAATACTTTTTTATACTTTTGCATCAATTTTATAATATCAAGATGACATGATCTTAAATTTTTTTCCTTTAGAAACACTAATGCAGAAAGGACTTTAGACGTTTGTTATTTTGGACTTTTAACGGATCTTTGTCAGACATCTATACGGGTGACGTTAATGAGACGTCGAACCCTTTAGGTCAGACGTCTTTATAGATGTCGGACTTATATAGGTCAGACGTCTATATAGACGTCTGATCCATACAGGTCAGACGTCTCTGAGGTTGCTCCTGACTAATGGTGATTCGAGTTTATAATTTTGTATTTTAGTTTAAGAGATTGTATTATATATTTTTTTATTGGATGGTTTTAAAAACGTAGTGGAGGGTTGGAGAGTGCAAAACGCAAGCCGAAAAAGAACGCTGCCCAAGGACATGAGAATAACTGCACCAAAACCAGACGAAAACGCATTTTAATCGGTTCAAATGAAAGATAATGCATCAAAAAGTTATGTAATTGTAGTAAAACTAATTTAAAACAGTGCAAAAGTGAGAAAACGAACCTGAAAAGCGTAACCCGTAGAGAGAGAATGCGACGAAGATGGTGAACAATGAGTGCGCGTAACGGTGTTTTAATGCCGACATTTAGAAGTCGGTTACCCTATAACAGACGTCTAAAGGGCTTTAGAAGTCGGTTCCCCCCATAACAGACGTCTAAATGAAGTCAAAAAGTGACTTTTTAAATTTTTGGGTTTAGGGTTTAGACGTTGATTCCCCCAATAACAGACGTCTAAAGGGCTTTAGAAGTCGGAGTGACGGGATCAGATGTCTAAATGGAGTCAAGAAGTGACTTTTTAAATTTCTGGGTTTAGGGTTTAGACGCCGGTTCCGCCAATAACAGACATCTAAAGGGCTTTAGAAGTCGGTTCCTCCCATAACAGACGTCTAAATGAAGTCAAAAAGTGACTTTTTAAATTTCTGGGTTTAGGGTTTAGACGTCGATTCCCCCAATAACAGACGTCTAAAGGGCTTTAGAAGTCGGAGTGGCGGGATCAGATGTATAAATGGAGTCAAAAAGTGACTTTTTAAATTTCTAGGTTTAGGGTTTAGACGCCGGTTCTTCCAATAACAGACGTCTAAAGGGCTTTAGAAGTGGGAGTGGCGGGATCATATGTCTAAATGAAGTCAAAAAGTGACTTTTTAAATTTTTGGATTTAGAGTTTAGACGTCGATTCTCCCAATAACAGACGTCTAAAGGGCTTTAGAAGTCGGAGTGGAGGGATCAAACGTCTAAATGGAGTCAAAAAGTGACTTTTTAAATTTCTGGGTTTAGGGTTTAGAAGTCGGTTCTCCCAATAACAGACGTCTAAAGGGCTTTAGAAGTCGAAGTGGCGGGATAAGACGTCTAAATGGAGTCAAAAAGTGACTTTTTAAATTTTTGGATTTAGAGTTTAAATGTCGGTTTCCCCAATAACAGATGTCTAAAGGGATTTAGAAGTCGGAGTGGCAAGATCAAACATCTAAATGGAGCCAAAAAGTGACTTTTTAAATTTTTGGGTTTAGGGTTTAAACGTCGGTTCCCCCAATAAGAGACGTCTAAAGGGCTTTAGAAGTCGCTTCCCCCGTAACAGGCGTCTAAATAAAATAAAAAATTATTTTTTATTAACTTTTTCGCTTAGTTTTGGCGTCTATTTTGGGGAGCCAACGTATATGGGGAGTTATATACGTCGGTTATGAAGGCCCTAACGTCTATAATATTATAGACGTCGAGTTCCCTCTTAACTGACGTCTATATTGACAACTCATTTACGAAAGTGTCACTAGTCATTAATTTACGTCGAACCCCCGCTTAACTTACGTCTAAGAAGTGACGTTAAAAGTCAATTTTGCACTAATGAAAGATTATTTCTTTCTAATTTTAACCGTAATATAAAACAATTACAATAAAAATAATAAAGTATAGAATTTTTTTTTCTTACTCTCACTCTTAACATCTAAACTACAATTTTCTATAACTCTCGTCTTAATAAAAATAATAATTTCATATTAAATTACAATATATTTTATATATTCTCTTATTTATAAAAGTAAGTAATAAAATAACGAGATAATATGATAATTTATCATCAATGAAAGATATAACAGACTTAATTTTGAAGTTACAAAAATGTTGAGAAAAAAAAAAATCCATCGAAAATTCCTAAATATCACTTCTGTTATATAGACATCATTTTTATAATTTTGGGCGTAGGTTAAAACTGGAATACGTGAAAACAGTATACTCACCTTCTGTTCATTTGTAACAAAGTTTCCAACCGTGAAGAAGGACCGCATGGCGGAGTCCACCGTCCATAAGGGGGGCAAAAAATCCGTTACTTCCGAGGTTCCTTTTGCTTCTCTTTTTGCGTTTTGTTTCTTGCTTTCTTCAGTGTTTCACTAGGGAGTTATACGTATATTTCATAATCGTTGATACATGATACATTTATTGCGATTAGAATAAACCTGCTATTATTTTACAAACAATTTTGAAAATCCTCAGTACTGTCCTTCAGGATTGGTTGTTCCACTGTCTGTTTGATGTTTCTCAAGTACTGTATTACATTTAGTGTATTTTGACTTGGAGAAGACAATTTTCTAAATGATACTTGAACTGGGGACAATTTTCACTTATAAAAGCACACGTTTTATTGGTATAAATTCATAAGGACAAATACAAAGGTATAGGTTTTCACTGAGCAACTATCGAGACATGCCATTCATATGTATTTGTATAGTTTTGAATAATTACCTGCTAGTTGATTGGTTCTGTGCCAGTGTAGGAGTGGAGAAAAATACAGTAACAGGAATCGAGGGTAGGATTAGGGGAAAAATGCAGGTTTGTGAAATGAGACTAATAAATGGTTATGCATCCTGCAAGATCTTTTCATGCTAATATTTCTTTTTTTTTTTCTAAGTGAAAGGTCATGTTAGCTGCTAATATTTGTTTATTCACTGCATTTATTTTTCATGTTATTTTGTTTAATTTATCTCTTTTAACTTATCATTGCATTTTGTGCAAATTTACTTGATGGTTGTTTGTTGTTGTTGATGGTGGTAAGGTCGTGCTCAGAGGCAAAAAATTGGAGCATGTAGATGGAGAAGTAGTAATAATTGGGGGTATGGTGTTGGACATTCACGCTACACCTTCGGTGAGAGCAAATTCTGGAACAACTGTCCCTGGCAAGGTTGTAATCTATTTTATCTGAAAAGGAAAGAACAAAAGAAGCGTAATATTGTTCTGTTTGTGTTAACTCAATTGTGTTAATGATGTGACAAGCATAAGCAGTCGTTGGCCTGATTGAATATTCTTTATCTTTTCATGTTTATATCTATCTTCTTATACTGTAGAATTTCAGGTCTATTATGTTAGAGGAGGTGTGGCTAGGAACGTAGCAGAGTGCATGTCAAAACTCGGAGCTAAGCCATTCATGATCAGTGCTATTGGGTTTGACATGGCAGGTAAATTATTACTATCCCCAAGCATTTTCTTGCAATGCTGTCATTCTTTTTACTTCAAGCATTTATTGTGGTCAAGAGGCATCCTTTATGGCAACTTCAGCTGATATCTATTGAAATCTGTTGGCTGTTCAAAATTTGGATATATGTTTATGTCCTACTTAGAGGAAAGTACTTATGGAGTATAGTTTTTAGCCATGTATTAGTATTGTTTTTAGCCATGTAGTAGTATTGTTTTTAGTAAAATGTGGTATAAGACAATTTTCTTTGGAATCTATGGAGTCCTATAAATGAGAGGAAGGGATTGGAAATGGCCTTTGGATGGAAATTTTATAAAGATTATGCAATCCCCAATCCTACAAATATACAATGAATGCCCCCTACAAAATTGATACAATGTGCTTTTACCCATAATACTTCATTAATCAGATCAATAGTACATGTGAAGTCCTACTAATTAACTCCAATAATCTTCTAGATTTGACTGATCCGTGATGGTTTAATTATTGATGTCTGATGCTTAACACTTTGATGTTTTTGACTACCTTTAATTACTTAGATCCTTGATTACAATATTAGACTTTCTACACCAGTTGAATACATAGAAAATAGCCATTGTGTTACAAAAGAATCTAATAATTTAAACAGTTGGAACCTATGAAGCTCTGCAATGACTAAGATGCTGCACTTCCTTGCTTCAGACGTGTCTCCGACAGGGACATGCAATTTACATGTTCACGACATGATATTGGATACACTCTATAAGGTCAAGCATGGTTTTGTTCTTGGACACAGTAGTAGTGACACAGTTAACTTCTTGGACACGTGTACACACTCAATTTAGGAGAAACGAATATGTATAAAAAACTATAGATCACAAATTTGATTCATAGAAGAATCCCACGAAAGAAGAAAGAGGAAGAAGAAAAAAAAGGTAAATTTTGAAGTAAAGGAGAAGAACTGTCTGTTGTGTTGCAATTGCAAAAGAAAACGAAATTTTGAAGTGAAGAAGAAGAACCATTTGTCTTGTTGCAGTTGTACAAGAAAACGTTGCACACCTACATAAAGAAGAAGAAAAGGGAAGAAGATACACGAAGAAGGGAGAGAGGTACATCAACCTTGCTAAAAACTACTTTTTTTTTATTATTATTCAAATCCTTTAATCATTGTTCTACTATTTTATTCTTATAATTTGTTATATTGCATATTACCTTTTGTTATAATTTATTTACATTTAATTTGTTTTCAATTTAAATTTAAAATTTCAGTAATGATTTTCTATTTAATTTTTATATGTGATTTTCATATTAAAGTAAATTTTCTATATTTAATTTTTTTTTGTTTATAGAAAATTAAGGTGAATCAAGTTGTGCAAAAAGAAGATGAAACAAGACTTTTGTGGAGATATCTTTCAAAGTCAAGAATAAATTATAACTTACAATATATATAACTTACAATATAACAAATTATACGAATAAAATAATATAAAAAAGTTGAATATAATGGAAAAATGCTTAATGGATTTGAATATAATAATTATAATAAAAAAAGGTTTTAGCACTCCTGATGCACCTCTCTCCCTCCTATATGTATCTTCTTCCCACTTCCTCCTTTTTGTAGGTATTTTTTGCAACACAACAAACTATTCTTCTTCACTTCAAAATTTTGTTTTTTTCTTCTTCTTTTGTTTGATTTTTCTGTAAATCAATTCTGTTATAAATTTTTTTTTCTTTTTTTTTTTTTTGTCTTAAATCAGGTGCGATATGTGTGTCCAAGTAGTGGACCTTGTTTCCATTGATGTGTCCAAGAACATAACTGTGTCCGACCGAATGTAGTGTATCTGACATGAGTTTGTGTGTCCGTATCAGAGACACATCTGAAGCAGAGAAGTGCAACATTGTAGCTGTGTCAGAGCTTCATAGAATATACCAACTGATATGTGTGTCATTCCAATCTGTTAAGAATCATCTGCCGATTTTCTGAAATGACTTCTGTGTACCAATGACATTTGGAGAATAAATTTCTTCTTCTACCATATTTTTTCTTCATCTAGGAAATCTGTTGTTGAATCAGTGGAAATCTGCTGGCCTATCTGTAGAAGGTATGCTATTTTTTCTTGGTGGCTTCATCATTAGATATGCCATAACTGTAAAACAATGATATTTTTGTACGTTTTTTAATTTGAAATAGGTATTTTGAAGGATAAAGATATTGAGACTCCAGTTGTATGCAATTTATTTGATATTAATGGGGAGGTAGCAGCTGGTGTTGCTAGTGTGGAAGCTCTTGTAAGTTGACCATTCAAGTATTAAGCTATCGAGTAATCTCCTAACTTAAGCAAGCTAAAAGATGTATTTTGAAACTTTTTTTTTGTAATGACAGTTGTTGTAAAAGACTGAAGCAAGGAAAACATATATAATACAATCATCATGTTGCAGGAAAAATATCTGACACCTGACTGGATCTTGCACTTCAGAAATGCTTTGCCTTCTGCTCCTGTGTTAATGGTGGATGCCAATCTGAGTCTTCCTGCTCTTGAAGCTGCTTGTAAAAGTACATTTCATGCTAACATTTTAATTCTCTTTTTCCCTCTGCTGGATTATGAACTCACTACAGATGTTGTTTTCCATTGAATAAATAAATATCTACTTTCCTCAGTGGCGGCTGACATGGAGTGTCCTGTGTGGTTTGAGCCAGTATCAGTTACTAAATCCCGAAGAATCAGTTTTATTGTTGATTATGTGAGTGCCTTGCTCTACACGAACTTGATATTCTTTATTAGATTTATCCCATGGTTTGTTAAAGTTGGTTGTGGTTAATTGGGGATTGCGTTAGTCTGAAGTAGTTGTTTAGAAAGGGAGAAGAATGAGAGACCAGATAAATTCCATGCGTTTAATTTATACATAGTGGAGGCTCTTGTGTATAATACAAGTCTTAAATAGAGTGGATAACAATTTTCATAGTTAAATAAATACATACAATTCACAGTATTTCATAATAACCCTGATTGCAATACTTAATATTCCCTGATTGTTGTTGTAAATATTTGTTTTGTGTGTAGCTTTCATTACTTTGTCTTAAATTCTTGATATTCATTATCTTAATAATGATGTTATAATATGCACAAATTTAAATATTTACCAGTATCACTAGTTTTCTTTAGATATATTACATTGTGCAATGTGCAAATGATTTAACTGTATAGATGTCATAGGATATAGCATTTTTGTTTTTCTGTAAAAAGTTGTTTTTGACACTTGTTCATATTTTGTGTAGGTGACTTTTGTTTCACCAAATGAAGATGAACTTATTGCGATGGCAAATGCTTTATCTGGTTGTGATAAGTTTCAACCACTTAAAGAAAGTCAGAAGAAAAATATTTCAGTAATGTCTTTGTTTCAATTGCTGAAACCAGCAATATGGGTTTTGCTAGAAAAGGGCATTGAAGTGGTCCTAGTGACCGTTGGCTCTAATGGAGTGTTTTTATGCCACAAAGGAGGGCCTCGCCACTTTAAAAAGCCTACAGAGAAAATAAATCGGAGTGGTTTTGGTGGACAATTATTCAACGCTTTCATGGAAAAATGTCCTCCTAGTCGCTATTCTGGCGTTTCAGAACTTAATAAAAGCTCCCATTTTTTTGCTGTGCATTTTCCATCTCTTGCTGCATCAGTCGTGAGGCTTACTGGTGCTGGTGATTGCTTAGTGGGTGGAATACTCACATCAATCTGTGCGGGATTAGATATTATGCAAAGTGTGTCAGTTGGCATTGCAGTGGCTAAAGCTGCTGTTGAGGCTGAGTCTAATGTCCCTAATGCTTTCGATTTATCAGCTATCGCAGGTAAAGTTTTAGCTTTGTATTTTAGGCATAGCCATGGTCACACACATATCTAGTTGCTATTTTTCTGTTACATGCTTGAAAGTTACGTAGTGAACTTATCAGCAATTCTGGTGACAAATAATTCATTTGTTAACTCTATTGCTTTTCTGTTTGGAGATTGGCAGCCAACATGTTGACTTGAATCAGTGTTTGAGAAATGAAAAATTCATAGGAAGCCTAATAAGTATTTATTTGAATTATGGATGAAGATGTAAATACACAGCAAAGAGATGTTGATATAATATCCCATGGTCTAACCAAAAACGAGAAGAGTTTGATTAGGCAAAATTTTATGTTGTACACTACTTAATCAATAGTATTTCCTCTTCAGTTATGGATTAAGATTTTGTATGGTTTTGTTTATTGATTGTCGGTGCTTTTACAACCATGGTGATGCGATCTTCTTTTCAATTATGACCTTCTGATTTCCTTTTTTCTGTCTTGTGCAGATGATGCTAAATCTGTATACTCCGGTGCCAAAGTTCTTTTCCACCAATCGATGTTGTAAAGTTTGAATTAGGATTATGGTAGATAAACATCTTGAGTTGTGATATAGCAACCTCCTTTGCTCCGAAAAAAAATGTTGACACCATCCAAAGGCTTATCGCATTGAAATATAAATTAACAACTATTTTTTGTATTTTTATTAAAGTTTTTAGATATAGGATTGTAGTTGATGCACTTTTTTTTAACATTGGTATGCACTTCTGCACTGGCATATTGAACTTGATCATGTCATGATGTCTGTCTCTCTGGTGAAAATTTCCCCCTAAAATTTACGTTTTTACACTAATGTAATATAATTTTCAGCTCATACTTAGCAGCTCCTCTTAGTTCTTCTCAAGAAGATTATTGGATATGATAATTGATGTTGTTTGCGTTTTTCAAATGATGAATGTATGAGATTTGGATGATGGAAGACTATGATAAGTCTCTTTTCAGTGTAAGAAAAACACCACATAAGTTTTCCTAAATTCAAAGGAAAAGTGGCCAACGAAAACATGGGATTTTCACAATGCTGAGAATCAACAATCTGTTTTGCAAGTTTTTGATATGCAGTTTCGTCGTATAGTCCTAATTTCGAGTTCTACTCAAATATATAATTGTTTGAAGTTTAAAAAAAAAAAATTCTGTCTAATATGGAAAATCAATGACTCTACTATGAGATATACACAAAAAAAAAAAAAAGAGTTACCACAAAATTTGGCTACAATTCCATCTCCAACTGTTTTGTTATTTATTTTTAATTCGGGTGAATAGTAAAACCATAAAACAACAACCGATACAATAGAAAGCAAAAGGAAAATAAAGCAACGAAGATGGAAAACAAAAAAAAAAAATTGAGATAGAAAATTAAAAGCACAAAGTGAAGAAAAATAAAATAGAATTAAGATCTATGAAAATAACAACAGAAATTTACAAAGAAATACACAACAATGTGTTTCTTACAACAACGTCATTTTTATTTTCAATGTTGTTGTAAAATTAAAGTATCTAAGTTTTTTCATAGTGTATAATCTAGGTCAATTGTGAAAGTACACATGCACATTGTATTCAATTTTCATCTCCAATATTCTTTTTCGTAAAATTTAATTTTGGGGTTTTGTCTTGAACACAGTAAAAATGAAACGTAGGAGATAAAACACAACGAAAGAAAAAAAATGAAAAGTGAAAGATCAATTTACAAATTCAAGATTCACAGAATTCCTCTTATTTTAATTCTCAAAAGATTTGAATTCAAATTTAAATAATTAGCCAGTTCAATTAACTAAATAATTCAATTAAACAAGTCATTGACAAAAACAAGTCAAATCAAAAGATTATGTTATCAGATAACAAACTAAAAGTGTTAAACCATTGGTTCAAAACTCATTTTGGATCATATATTTTTGTTTCCTTGAATTGAACCTTTAAGATTTAGTTTTCCACGGACGAAGAAGGAAAAACAAAAATAAGAGAAGAAGATGAAGAAACAATTGGTAACTGAGTGAAAAAAGGGAGAGGATGAGAAAATTATTAAAAGTGGAAAACTAAACAAATTATTTCAATATATGTCACTAGAGGGAATTTAATATGTTGTAAACATGACCTAATTATCCGTTATAGTCTTAACTTTCCAAAATCTTAAGAAATAACATAAATATCCAAATCTAGTAAATCGTATATTTATTTTTAAACCTTCATGAATTCAATACACTTGAATTCCGAAAAAAAAAGTAATATATGAAAAAAAATTATGAGTAAAACACTAAATAAATATAACATTATAGAAAATATAAAATTAAAATATTTATGAATAATGAATCCGATTTATTACTATTAAAAAACTAATTTAAAAATTAAAAACTAAAAATATATTAAAATTTTTATATACAAACTTATGAATACATCTATAGAATTAAAAGTGGTAAAACGGATCACTTCGTTCTGTTTCGGCTTGATCCATTGTTAGCTTATGAAACATGAGTCGGACTGGACTCACTTAATAACAATCCATCCTGCACACGTAGATTGTTTTTCTTTTTAAAATTGGTTTATATATACATGTAAATGAATATTAAAAACATATTTAATCATATAAAATGTAAGAGTATAAAAAATTGTGTTTTAAAATTGATTATATTTAAAACGATAAGATTTAATTATTTTAATATTAGAAGTTTAAAATGTAAATAAAATTTGGCTTAATAAATTATTTTGTTCCCAATTTAACTGGATTGTGTCAATTAGATCTCTCTTTTTAAAAGAGTGTCAAATTGGTTTTCATTTAATAAATTTTGTCTCAATGTCGTTCCTTCGGTTAAATAGAAACAAAAGGGAGTTAAGGATTGATAATACAACAGAAGACGTGTTATTTTGTAGATATATTTATACTAACGTATTAGTAGAGCTGTCAAAACGGGTAACCTGGCTCGACCCGACCCGGCCCACTACGGGTTGGTCACTTAGTGAGTCAACTCAACCCGGCTCATTTATTAGCGAGCCAGAAAAACTTGAACCCGGTCCGACCCACCACGGGTTGGTGGGTAAACGGGTTGGCTTACTAGCCCATTTAATTACATTTTTTTTTAAATAAAAAAATTCAAACTTTCTGTAATTTAAATTTAAACAATTTTTATTCCCAAAAAATTATGTTAAAGACAATTCAAAATAATAATAAAAAATACAATATAATCCAAATGTCATTGAAAAANGCACAAAAAACATACAAATAAGTTTCTTATATTCATTATTTTTTGTTGTTGTTGTAACCCTTGACCCTTGTTCTTGTTGTCTCCAAATTCACTAATAAAGATTTTCCTAATATCATAACAATTCCGACAATCAATAAAAAAACATTANTCAAAAAAAGAGAACCAGTACTCAACAACATCAATAAAAATTAATAGTTTAATCTGTAACATAATTTCCCAAATTCAAAGATATCAAAAAAAGCTTGTTCAAATAATGTATACTCAAATTGTTTAAATAAAATGAACAAAATCTGATACAAGCATGTCAGAACATGAAAAAGTCATTCCATGTCTTCAAATCCCCCAAAACAAAAAACAAATTCGCAAACCCCTATTTTTGTCATTATAGGGTTTTTGAAAAAAAAAAAAGAGAAGTGAGAAAACCAAAATATGGAGAAAAGAGAAGAAAAAAGGAAGGGTGTTTTACCTATTCCTTGAAGAATTTCACTGAAGTGGGTGAGAGCACCGTCAAATGAGAGCAAGTAACGTGAGAGTGATTTGTGAGAGCAAAAGTTACTTTTTTGGTATACACAGTAAGAAAGTATTTTATTTTTTAGGGTTTCATAAATAAAATAATAAATTAAAAAAAATAAAATTAGGTAGGTGGGTTAGTGGGCCAACCCGGCTCACCACGGGTTCAACCCGCATGAGCCGGGTCTAAATGAGCCGGGTTAAAATCTGACCCGCATATAAGTGGGTTGTATTTTTCAAACCCAACCCGGTCCGAACCCGTGACGGGCCGGGTTGGCTCGCGGGTTGTGACCCATTTTGACGGCTCTACGTATTAGTGAAAGGGTGCAGAGATGGAATTAGGAGTGCACTTGGTATTTTCTAGGCCAGGCGTAAGTCCTCTTTTGTCTATGGTTTCTTTTTCTCTTTTTCAGAAACGAAGGTCTCTTCTCCACCTTCATTAGTGACAACTATACTCTCCACATGACCAACGCCGCCGTGCCTCCCTCTGGCCGGCCAAATCTGTCGCCAGCGACATTGATCGTCGCCAGAGACATCGCCAACCACTACAACGTTCCTCCCTCCGTGCACGCTTGATGACGTCTCTACTGCAACCATTAGGGTTCCGATTCTGAGTAAATGTCGTTGGCGACAATGGCGTCATCCTGTTATTATCACAAGAATTGTTGTTATAGTTACTCGTAGGGTACAAGTAAGGATAGTGACTAAAGCTTCCATTCAAGTTGTGTTGATTGTGGTGGTTCCTTCGTGAGACGAGAAATTAACATGAGGCGGTGGTGGCTGCATGTCAATGTGAGGAGCGTGAGAAACGTTAGGAAAGCGTTGTGAGGAGCTGGATAAGGGTGCAAGGGGGTGTGGAGAGGATCTGAATTGGGCATTGTGAGGGTGGTGGGACGGAACAACGTTGTATGGATGGAAGGCGTTTTGAGTGTGTTGTGATTGGTGTGGCACGTGAGTGTGGGGGAGAGAGAGGTTGGTTCCGTGATCGCGAATGAGCTGTAACCTACGCTGGTCGTAGGAGAAATTGATAGGGTAGGTGTAGTTGTCGTGGATTCAAGGTCTCTTGAAATTCTAGAAATTAGGGTTGGCGGAGGCGTAAGAAAGAGGGGTTTGGTGGGGGTGGTGATAAGCTGGGGGAGGCAAAGCGGGGCAGAAGGGGGAAGTGGGAGAGGGAGGAAGTGGGGCATATATTCGATGGAGGAGTGTGACACATTGCCGATTATCCATTGCTAATTGTAAAACCGTTTTTGGGAGAAGAAGAAGATTTGATCTGAGGCTTCCTTCCCTTCTCATCGCCAATGTGAAAAACCAGAGACTAACCCTTTAGTAAAACCCACTATTTATGCTCCTTGCCCGTCTTCTGCCTCGCGACGGGGGAGAACGACGCCACGAAGTGGAAGGCACGGAGGTAGGGGATGGTCATTTGTGGGCTGTTTCACATTAATTATAATTAAAAGTCATTAAAAGGAAAACATTAATCTAAATTAATTAGAATTAAAGGAAATAATAAACAAGTCATCACACATACAACTTAAAAATGTAATGTTACTATTTAATGAAAGTGACTATGTTGACGCAAAATTTAATAAGTGAAGACCAATTTCAAACACTTTTAAAACAAGAGACTGAATTGACATTATTTAGCAAAATTGAGGACAAAATAGGCTATGAAGCCATAAAATTTTTATAAACGAGTTTTATTATTTAAAAATAAACATTCTTTCCATAACCTTTTCTTAAAGCTCTTTCTTCCTTCTCTTTAAGATTTTTTTTTTCGTTCATCTTTTTGAAGATCAGAGACAGTGGGATTTCTCCTTTCAATGAGTTCATCAAGATCAACCAATCAGTTTCTTCAATAAGATAACTTGGTTTTCAGTCCCTTTCTTGATCTATTTGTTCTTCCTTTGCATGAAGCCCTTTTTAGCTCGCATAGTGTGTGTTTTGTTTGCTAGTCTATGCTAATTAATGGTATTAATGGTGTATCCTGATTGTGTCTGTGTTGTTCATAGAAGTAGATTTAGCTTCATGTTCTTTTGGGGGGTTGTTGTAAGGGTCATTGAGTTGTTTGTTTTGTCTTCAAGGTAATGGAAATTAGTTGCTTTAGTTGCGCGAGTTTGATAAATCTATTGTTACTGGTATGTTAATTGAATCTAATTATTATGTCTACCTAAATTGAATTGTGTGATTTGAAGATTGAATTAAGTTGCTTATTGTTGGACTTATGTTATTGAGAGAACTAAAGAACAAATTGATTAAGTTTTAAATGGGTAAAAGCTATGTTGAACTTACTCTTTGAAAAAAAAATACCAATTTGAGCAATTGATCACATCTAAGTTTACTTAAATCACAAATATGAGTTTGCTATAAATTGATATAGCATTGAGCGATACTTGTTGGGCACTAAGCGCAAACTTGATTGTTCAAGTCTTAGAGCATTTCAGATTCAGACCACTGAGTGTCCCTTTTCACCGTTGACTGTCCCTTTTCACTGTTGAGCGTCCAGTTTCACAAATGCTTTGGCACTAAACGGTAACAGGGTACTATTGGTTGCCATCTTTCGCTATGGGTTTGGAGCAATTTAATTTTAGGATGCTGAGTGACATATGAGTGTTGCTGAACACAACTTTTTGTGAGAAGAATGACATTGAGCGCCAATAGTGATGTTGAGCGCCACCTTTTTGTGAGAAGTCTAGCATTTAGTGCCACCTTTATGTTTGATTGTCTTTCTTCTTAGCTTATTGCCATTGATTTATATAATCTTTAAGTATGCTTGTGAGTATGATGATTGTGTGTGGAAATGGGAATTTTGTCATAGATATATTTGGTTATGTGTTGGGAGAATTTCAAGGAAAATTATCCGTGTGTGGTGTTGATGTTTAGTGTATGAATTGATATATGAGAGTTCATAAAAGAGGTATTGTAATATTCTAAACTTTTAATTGATTAATTAATATTCTAAGTTAAATAAATTAAAATAACTATTGTATTTTCATGTTAAATTAATAATTGAAACTTTAGCGTGTGTTCGCATGGACAAATTCGGTTTTGAGAGCGAAGAAATGCAAACTTTTTCGTGTTCGCTTGAGAGGAAAAGCGATGATGCACGACAATGGATTTGCGTAATGAATGGATTTTCGGTCACCTGCGGATGTGAAGAGATTTGAAGGAATTGAATGTAAAAGGTCTTATTTTCCCTCTGATTTCAAGTGCATGATTTTGGCTTTAATTTTGTTATTTTTGATGTTGCAGGGATGTAGATGAAGTTGATGTCCATACGAAGATGAAGAAAAAGATCGTTGAAGATAAATACGAATGTTTGAAGACGAAGAAGATGAAGAAGTAATAGTGGAAAATGAGATTTGAAGAGAGGAGTATTCGGTTACATGCAACCGATATTCGATTCCAGGATTAGGAAGGATTTTTATTTGGTTCTCAAGCATTGTATTCGATGAAAATTAAGGATATGTAATGTTGATTTTGCTGAACATGGTGATTTTGTTGGTGGTTGTCATGAAAATTGAGGATGGTGGAGTTTCAGAAGTGAGAATGGTGTGGGGGGAGAGAGGAATAATTAAAGTGTTTATCTCAAGGGTTTGTGTGAGAGAGGATGAGATTAATGTAGACATTGACGAAGACATTCTATGTGTTTTTGTTTTTGGTTGTGGTTGTTTTTTATTGCCCTCTGTTGTTGCTTGCATGAAATACTGGGAAATGTTCTTAACTTTGCATACACGGGAAACAGGGGAAAGAGATTTAAGTGTTTGAAACACTCAAACACACACTTGGGGATTTCTTTTGCATGTTTTTAACTCACCACGTGACAAATGAAGTCCATAACTGTAATGGTGAGGCAAACAAAAGAACACCCACTTTTAGGTTTTACAATAACTTATTAACAATGTGAAGGCATGTTGAATATTTAAAATTTAATATTGAATCTTCAAATAATCACAAGTCAAATAGAACAATTGTTAAAATATTTTTCAACTTCATAATGATTATTATAATTTAATAACGCAAATCAATATAAAGTTGCCCTATGATAATCATTGGATCATAAATATATTTGTTTATAATAATAATAATAATAGTAATAATAAATAATAAATAATAATAATAATAAAAAAAAATAAAATAATAATAATAAGACAATTTTTTTTCATGTTAAAATTTAATTTTTATTTTTTCTCTTCTTATAATAATTTTTACAATTATATATAATATTAACCAGTATAATTTTATATTATTTTACTACTAAGGGTATTTTGGTAATTTTAAATTTCTACCAATTAAACAAATTTTTTAAATCTGTCACATCAATCAAATCCTACACATCCTACACTAATTCTCACAAACTTTACTCTCAAATTCACTCTTAACTACCCACAAATCCACTAAAAAGACAACAAAAAAGTTACCTTCAAATCCGCTCAAATCCATTCAATTACTCTCTCCCAAGTCATCTCAAAAAAACATATAATAGTTAATGATTTAAATTACAATACTATATATATATATATATATATATATATATATATATATATATATATATATATATATATATATATATATATATATATATATATACTTTTGAAAAATATAATAAAAAAATTAATCTTTTAAATTATTTTTAATTTAAGAAAATAGGACCAATAGATTGGGCCTGACCAACATTTGGTCTATCAAATTGATAAATTAAATGGACCAGGTCAAAACAGGTTTACGGACAACTTGTTAAGTCCAACATATTTTGTCAATCGCTGTATAAATACATGTCATCAATGTAAAATTTAAATTTTGAAATATGTAAACAATTTAAATAGTTTAAATAAAGGGTTAAATATGTTTTTCGTCCCTTAAATATGACTCAATTTTAGTTTTAGTCCCTACTCAAAACATTGATGGCATTTAATCCTTGTAGTATTAAAACATGTAAAAATAGTCCTTAAAAATGGATGACGTCAACTTTTGGTTAACGGCAATGCCATGTCTTCTGTCAGCCCTGCTCTCTATCTGCTAGATAAGTCACCAACACGTTCGAACCCCATTGGAGGTGCTGTCGACGATATGGGTCGCCACCGCATGGACGTTGCCACTTCAGCCACCACGCCGCTGTCCACAGTGTTGCCGTTACTTGTGCCGAAAAAGCCACCGCCCTTTACGTGGACCACCACCACTTTGCCCCTTCTCCTTCGCGCGAGAGGAAGACGCATTCACCCTCTGCAGCGCGAGAGGAAAATAGTGAGGCCTTGGTTATTAACTGGACTTTTCATTTATCCTCTCACTAGAGATATATGAAAATTTTTGCAGAGGGTTGTCTCATTGTGATTTATCTATTTCTCTAGGTTCATGGTATCATTCAAGATAGGAATGGAAAAATTGTATCAACTTTGTTTGGAAAATGGGATGAAAATATGTATAACGTTAATGGAGACTACACCGGAAAATCAATCCAAGAAAGCATGCGGTTAATGAGAAAGCCTAATTTTATTTTCAGAAATTCTTTGTCAAGTAAACTAAATCAAGATTCAATATCGGAAATCTACCTAATATAGTATTGATCAACACACAAATGCTCTTATAGAAATTTGCCAAGAACCAAATCAAACGTCTTCTCAATTCAGTAAAATGATAAATATGTTAGCTTTTGGATTAAAAGAAAATCTGCAATTTACATTGAAGAATATGGTGGTTCCATGAAGCACCATAGTTCAAACTTCAAGAAGCCAGGAACTAGAAAAACGACTTTGATCAGCCAAGAAAAAAAGAATAACAACTGTTGATGCTTATCCTGAAAATCACAAGAAAAATATAGTGAGAAGCCTACAATTAAGCAAGAATCAGAATTATATAAAAAAATAAAAGCAAGAACATAAACAAAAATTAATTCTTTCAAAGTTGAAGCATAAAAAACTAAGAAAAATGACATTAGCAAAAATTCCTTCAAGTTCAAGAAAAGTTCCCATTCTTGAGATCTTTACACCCAAGAATAAACTCTAACATAAAATATGCATTCAATATTAAAAAAATAAAACTTTAAGCAATTGGGGTTTAGAAAAATCAAACAGAAAAAGGGAAAACAATTTAGGTATGTTGGAACAATTATATTTGGCTGAAGAAATTATTACAGTAGATTTTGTACGAACAAAGTTTAATTTGGCTGATGGATTTACTAAGGCATTGGCTAAAGATTCCACTTCCAGAATGACAATTGGAATAGGATTGGAGCCCATGATTAATCACAAGTAAGAGAATCTTAACTTAACGCTTAATATGACATTAAGTCTTAAGTTCAATAAGATTAAATCTCTTATTTGATGATTGAAAGCACAAATAATTATTTCAAGAGTGCTTTAGATCTGTGATGTTTAGGAGGTTAATTAATTCTTAATTGATTTCTTGAATTTATGTTTTGTCACAGAAACATGTTTACCTAAGAAATCAACCTACGTAAGTGCGAAGTTTGGCCGCTTCAAGAAGTCAAGGGGGCATGACTTTGTTGCACTTATGAATAGATATGGACGCATGGCCCTATTGTGTCAAGTATAACAAGAATATGTAATTTATCTTATATGTAGAGTACCTTCAAGAATTCATTATGTATTATGTTGGTTCAATCGTTGCGACACCAATAAAATACGAATTCTTGAAATGTGTATTCTACTAAGTGAAAGTTCAAGTTTATGTATACTTTCATTTATGTGTAAGATTGCAATTATTAAATTGATTTTTGTGTTACGTAATTATACAATACTCTCAAATGGTGGAGGATAGTTGGAATTCAAGAGTATTAGAGACAATTTTCAGATTCATGAAGAGTTACAATTATTCATGAAGAGTTACTATTCATGAAAATTTACAATCATTCATGAAGAGTTACTATTCATGAAGAGTTACCATTCATGAAAAGTTACAATTATTCATGAAGAGTTACCATTCATGAAGAGTTACCATTCATGAAAAGTTACAATCATTCATGAAGAGTTACCATTCATGAAGAGTTACAATTATTCATGAAGAGTTGTTATTCATGAAAACTTACAATCATTCATGAAGAAAGGTAACTAATTAGAATCTGGTATCTTGGATTGATGCCTGATCAACATATATATAAAGGGATTTTGTGCTCTACTGAAATTCATTCCATCATTCTCTTAACACACAAATCAATTCTTGAGAATGATATTCATGTTTAACGTTAATACTAAGAGTAAGTAGTATCGTTGTATTTCTTCTTTGTATCTCAAAAGTGGATTTCATGATCCCCTTCGCTCTTATAAGGGACGAAATATTGCTTTTAGGAAAGTGTATATTCACGCCTAGAAGAATATATCAAGTCTACATTGTTGTTCATCTTGTTTCCCTAAGTTCTTGGAAAATTGTTCCAACAGTCTAAAAGCAATATCTTCTCTAAGATGACAAAAATTCGTGAGATGTCTGCAAACTTTCACAAGTTAGACAAGTTTGAAGGCATTGGTTTCCGACGATGGCAAAAGAAGATGCATTTCCTTCTCTCGGCTCTAAACGTGGCATATGTTCTAAGTTCTCCCAAACTCAAAGAAAGCTAAACCGAGGTATTGGAGGGACAATGGAAAAGTAACAAATGGGAGAATGATGATTATGTCTGTCGTGGTCACATTCTAAATGGTATGTCTGATCCTTCATTTGACATATACTAATAGGATGTTTAATGTATGCAATGACAAGTACAAGGCCATATATTGCTTTTGCGGTAAGCAAATTGAGTAGATATACTAGTAACCCTAGTCTATCACATTGGCAAGCAGTACGTCGAGTACTTAAGTACTTAAAGAAAACTATTAATTATGGATTAACATATAGCGGTTATCCTTCAGTTTTGGAAGGATATTTTGAAGCAAGTTGGATTACAAATGTAGAAAATCACTCTTCAACTAGTGATTGGATTTTCCTCCTTAGGAGAGGTGCAATTTCTTGGTCATCCAAGAAACAAACTTGTATTATAGATTCCATTATGGCTTCAGAGTTTATAGTTTTAGCCTTGGTAGGAAAGGAAGTCGAATGGTTAAGGAATCTCATGTTCGAAATACCATTGTTACCAAATCCAATATCACCAATAGCAATACATTGTGATAATGCTACAAGATTGGCAAAGACTTATAGTCAAGTATACAATGGAAAATCAAGACATATTGGTGTGAGACATAGTCATGTCCAAGGACTCATCAAAGATGGAATTATTACAGTAAATTTCGTACGAACAAAGTTTAATTTGGCTGGTGGATTTACTAAGGCATTGGCTAAAGATTCCATTTCCAGAATAAAAATTGGAATAGAAATGGAACCCACAATTAATCACAAGTAAGAGAATCTTAACTTAGCGCTTAATATGACATTAAGTCTTAAGTTCAATAAGATTAAATCTCTTATTTGATGATTGAAAGCACAAATAATTATTTCAAGAGTGCTTAGGAGGTTGACTAATTCTTAATTGTTTTTTTCAATTTATGTTCTACCACAGAAACATGTTTACCTAAGAAATCAATCTACGTAAGTGCGAAGTTTGGCCGCTTCAAGAAGTCAAAGGGGCATGACTTTGTTGCACTTATGAATAGATATGGACGCATGACCCTATTGTGTCAAGTATAACAAGAATATGTAATTTATCTTATATGTAGACTATCTTCAAGAATTCATTATGTATTATGTTGGTTCAATCGTTGCGACACCAATAAAATACGAAGTCCTGAAATGTGTATTCTACTAAGTGAAAGTTCAAGTCTATGTACACTTTCATTTATGTAAGATTGCAATTATTAAATTATTTTTGTGTTACGTAATTATACCATACTCTCAAATGGTGGAGGATTGTAGGAATTTAAGAGTATTAGAGACAATTTTCACATTCATGAAGAGTTACAATTATTCATGAAAAGTTACCATTCATAAAGAGTTACCATTCATGAAAAGTTACAATCATTCATGAAGAGTTACAATTATTTATGAAGAGTTGCTATTCATGAAAACTTACAATCATTCATGAAGAAATGTAACTAATCAGAATCTGGTATCTCTTGGATTGATGTCTGATCAACATCTATATAAAGGGATTTTGTGCTCTACTGAAATTGATTCAGTCATTCTCTTAACACACAAATCAATTCTTGAGAATCATATTCTTGTTTAACGTTAATACTAAGAGTAAGTATCAACGTTGTATTTTTTTCTTTGTATCTCAAAAGCAGATTTGGTGATCCCCTTCGCTCTTATAAGGGACGAAATATTGCTTTTAGGAAAGTGTTTATTCGCGCCTAGAAGAATATATCAAGTCTACATTGTTGTTCATCTTGTTTCCCTAAGTTCTTAGAAAAATTGTTCCAACAGTGTATCCATGCAAACTTCGCTGTTCGAAGAAAGGCAGAGAAACAGAGGAAAAAGAACAATAACTAGTATGAACTAAAAGAATATACAATAGAGGGGAAGCAATTAGAGTAACCTTAGGAGAGAAAAATCAAAACAGTGCGCAGGAGGGAGTATAGATCACCAGAATGAGTGAAAATGAGCAAGTGCCAATGCGAATTTAAGTTGCTTTGGTTGAACGAACTGAAAGGGTAAGAATTCACCTATCAATGAATCTTTGTCAGATGCCCGTTTGCTCTGGAAGCGAAGCAAGGCTCCCAAAATTCCCACTAGATACAACTTCACTCGCTTAGCCATCACACTTAACGAACTGACCCCTGGTTTGAAGGTCTGTTTTGTTCACCATACTCTCTTTTTATAGCTGAGTGTTTTACCTTGCTTAGTTGAGGGTCGGATTCGTCGGTGGTGTTCGATGGAGGAGGGAGAGAGCTTCTCGCATTGAACCGAAGAGGAGAAAAGGGTTTCATTGTTGGTGGTTTGCGGTGGCCGTGACTTGAGGCTTTGGCGGCGCTGTGGCTTTCGTCTCGGACAATTGGGCTCACTCCAGACGGAGATCGACGGCGGAGGGAGAGAGCTTCTCCGACCCGAAAGAGAGGAGGAGAAGGGAACCCGATACTAGAGTAGGAACGCCCCCGGCGGCGAACGACGACATCTTGGCCAGCGACTGGCGGTGGTTGGTCTCACCGGTGATAAGGAACACACATCCCAGGGATCATTTTCTCTCGCGCACGAGGAGTCCAAATGTTAAAAAACACAACGTGGCTGATAGTGCATAGTAAACCTGAAAGAAGACGTGGCAGTACCGTTAGCCACATCAACAAAAACTTAACGTCGTCCATTTTTAAGGACTAAAGTTAGATGTTTTAATACTAAGAGGATTAAATGCCATCAATTTTCTGAGTAGGGACTAAGACCAAAAATCACTGATACTTAAGGGACTAAAAGCATACTTAACCCTTAAATAAATTTACTAAAAAATATTGAAATAATCCGTATGTAATGTTTTTAATAATTTGAGCTGAAAGAAAAAGAAAAGGAAACTTAGCGGAATTTATGAGATTGAGTTTCATCAAAATTGACAAGAAACAGTTTTATAAGATTGAATTTGAAAATTAAGATCACATATAAGTGTGAAATTATAGATATTAAATTTTACAATCTTTTAAGTTCGACTCGTTCAGTTTTTACAATAAGTATAAAATGATATGAGTGAATTAAAACATAGAAGTGAAGCAGAATTTTAATTTTAAGAACTTTTTATTGAACGCTGAAACTCACATGGTAACTTGTCAATATTGAATTGTTATTATTTACTATTAATGAATTATCATTTTTTTTCTTTAAACTCATATGTGTATGCTTAGATGAAAAATTAATTCTTGACTATTACTAACCATTTTAACTCTTTCATTTTATAATTATACTATATCAATTATTTATATATAATTACTTATGAAGTTGTATAAATATAATCATTATATTTATACTATTGTGAACAAATTAATTTTTCTAATTAAAATTATCAAAAATAGATACATTTTATCACGTTTTTATGTTTATAATTTTAATTATATAAAAGAATAATATTTAGAGCAATACGTAACATTCCATTAAAATATAAATGCTATTAAGGAACTATCACAATATCAATGCAATAGACAATTTAAATAAAGGAATATATATAAGATATTCATATAGTTATCCAAAATAATTATAAATCTAACTTTATATACAATACCAAAGAAAATAAAAAAACTATTTATACAATATTTCTCAAATATAAAACTAGAAGAGCTAACTACTCTACTCAACTACTCCTCTGCTCATCACTTCCCAAAACATGCTCTACTAAGAAGTTATCACCCTTTGCTCACACCAATCAAGTAATCATGGAAAAAAAAGAAACCAAAGATATACAAACAACCAAACAAAGAAACACACAAAGGGTAAGTTAATGTTAAAAGAAACAAACACATGATATCAAGATTCGTCATACATCACATTTCATACAAAGTTAAACAAATATCTAAGCATACCATGAACCCAAACTTGATCATTCAGATAAAAGTATGAATGTCGAGCTATGGCGAGTCATGCACTTGTGGTGGCCTCTACTGCTCTACAGAACCATTGTTAATGGGTTTCATCCTACCACACCCAAGGTTAGTTTATTCTATGTTTTAGGCCATAATAGAGCACCTAGATTAAGACCTCCTTTTACTCTTACCACATGTTTCACTCATCTCTAATTGAGAATGAAAGACCATTAGAGTGTCAAGATAACCTCCAAGACTGAGCTTTCTACATTAATACATACAATACTTAAAGCAACCATTAAAAATTTCACCTTAGAAACTTTTTTCAAACCATATTTGGAAACAAACATAACTTTATGCATAAAACCTCATAAAATTCCATTGATATTACTAAACAAGCCTTACATTATCATTACATTTCCATCCATAAGAAACAAAAAATAAGAAAACAAAATAAACCAAACCTACATAATGAACACCCAACAAACTTTAGATTTTAAATTTTTTTTATAAGATAATCTATTATCACACCTGATAATCAATTATTCTAGAGAAAAATCATGCAAATGTGACCTTCTAAATGAAATAATTATCATCAAGTGTGATAATTGATTATTCCAACGAGTTTTCAAGAAAAGATAACAATCTAACTGAAATAATCGATTATCAAGTAAGATAACCAATTATCCCTATCAGTTTTGACATTTAACTTGATTTTGCTGGTTTGGTTGTACCTATGACTCATTCAACAAATTAAATAGGCTCCTTAAACACTAGAATTGATGCTAAAACATATTTCTGGTTAAAATTAAGTATCACTTAGCTTATTAGATAAAAAAACTAGGTGCACTAAACCAACTCAATAGCTTAAAAGTACTTAAATTCAATTCCACACTTTCTAACATAGAACTTGGTAAACTAGGGGTCTAAACAAGTCAGAATTGACCCAAAAATAGACCTACTTTATCACAAACCATTTGCTTTAGAATTTCACTAGTTAGAACCTCTAAAAATGAACCAAAAACCATACAAAACTAAACCTATCAACTACTAACCAATTCTACATTTGATTTCTCTTAACTCAAAGTCTAGACAAGTTTCAAATGACCATAAAACATATCCAAAAACTCAATTTCTCCTATTTGACCATTACCTCAACTTCTCACCTATAAAAACCTCTTTTTGACCAAAACAATCTATAACTCAACCTAGTCTCTACTTCCCAATACTACACTAATTTTATATCATTTACACTTCAAAATAACGGTATTCACATGATCATTCAAGTCCAAATCAGAATCATCCATGACATCATGCATCAATTAACCAAACACACTCATCAAAACAAAATTAACACTAAAGAAATCATTTTAACTGTAACCAAATCAACATAACATCAATTTTACATCCTAGTAAATCAAAATTAAATAAAATCACTAGCTTCCTTTACCTGATTGGAAAGCTTAGACAACTCTAAGAAGAACCACTACCCCTACCTCAATTTAGAGAACTCTAAAAGTGTCTAATAATAATAGAATCATGATTAGAGTAGATCTTTAGAATAACTAATTGAAAAGGAACTAACAAGAGAGGTTGAACAACACATGCGGAAAATTCTCTTTATATGTGCCTTAAAATGAAAACTAAAGAAAAGGAACATAAATTGACTTACTTTATAGGAAAGACTAATTAGTAAAAAGTGGAAAACTCACTCTCGTGATCTCCTAAACACTTTCTGATCGTCAAATATATGTCTCAAGAGTTAGAAATCTTAGAAAAAAAACTCAGAAAATAAGTTTTAGAAAGATGACAAATGTTTTAAATAATGAGAAGTGTTTATAAAATTCTATTTATATTATTAAATTATTTTAACATTAAAATACTCTATCTCATTATTGTAAAACATCCATCAACTCTATTACTCTACTTTCTATATTCTTACACAATCCGTTACAATTTTTAAAAAAAAAATATTTTCAATACAATTTCGTAACAAATTGTAGTCATTGTCAAAAGTTCTTACTTTTCCACTTCTCTTTTTCTCACACTTTAACTTAATAAAAATATCATGGTTCCAAATTGCAATCACTGTTTACCCATATCAATAACTTTTTCAAAATCTACCCATTTCAGAAAAATAAAATTACACAGATTCCATAAATTTTCCCAACACTTGTCTGACTTTTGATTCATTATGACTGGTTTTTATAGCAATATGTACGAACAAAAAAGCATTAACAAATTCTAATTCATATTACCCTTCTAAACAATACTATTAGTTTTAAATCAAATAATCTTTTTTACTGATTTAAGTATTTTGTTCTCTTTTCATCTTTCATGTAACTTTATTTTAGCTATTTCCTCACTTATTTTAGCTTATAACATAAGCTTGACTATTAGACTTAATCGATATTAGATCTACCACTACATAATATCCTAACATTATCATTATGCTTAGGCATGTTACATATAGATTTTATTATTACAAAGAGTATTGATGCTTTTTGAAAGATAAACTAACTTCTACTCCGTTCTATCAATTATTCATACTGTCTTTTGGAATTTTCAACTAACTATTTTTTGAATTATTTTATTTATAACTTCTTTTATTTTCTTATATCATAGCTAATTATTTCATTCATTTTTTCGAAACTTAAAATTTTCTCAAATTAAATAAATATGAGGGCGTCCTATCTTGAATTTTATAAATAATTCTCATGAAATATGCTTTACCTTCTCATGTTTTAACACTACTAAAATAAATTATCTCTCCACTATCAATATTTTCCTTTCCAAGATATTTTCATATTATAGCACAATCATAATAATATCTTAAATAAATATATATCTTCTCAACTCAATGAATAGAAAACTTAAAGAAAATAAAAATAAATAAAACCATGTATACATACTATAAAAATGATTTCTCTTCGTATACATTTTATTTTTAATTTTATCGTTTAATTATTTTTTAAAATCAAAAAAACTATTTTACCAATTTTATCCTGTGATTTTTTTTTCATTTTGATCGTTTTTTCTAAAATTTTACTATTTTTTAAACTAAAATAAATATTAATAAAAAGGTTGTGTAACAAAAATGACCTACAATAAAATTGTGAGAATTATTTAAATTTTTTTATAATTATAATAATAATAATGATTGTGTAATTTTATGTTAGTAAGATATAGTCCATAAAATTTTTCTTTAAAAAATAAATTTTGCTCTAATACCGATGTTGGAATTTATTAAAAAGATTGATACTATTTTAACCTAAAATATTAAAAAAATTATAGGTATTTATTTTTGTTATATATATTATTGAATTTTGTGATTATCATTTAATGTGAAATTTTGTGTATTCCTAACAAGTGGAAACAATAAATATGAGTGTAAAAAGACACTTAACATATCTACTGGATAACTTTTTAACCACTTTAGTTTGCAATTTAAGGAGTTTTGTACATTGATTTGGAAGCATAAGGAGAGCATGGGCAGAAAATATATATCTACAGACAGTAAGATTTAAATACCATACCAAAGAAGATGAAGAAAAACACAGAGCAATTTAATGATGCTGAGTGATTGACCTTGCAGGGAAAACCTACACTACAAGGCCATAATCACAGGAATGCTACAAGTCCTTTTCATGCAGGGAATCCAAAGGTGGCATCCACATACCATTATTAATGATTTTTGTACCAGCATGCATCATGTCGTATTGGGAAATATACAAATATCACACATTCAAAATTTGTTTCTTTCCAACCAAAACACAATCATTAATGTCTGCAAAAAATAGGATGCTTCTCCAACATGGCTGAGTCTCAGTTTCAGAATATTGTTGTCACACTCTCTAAATGTGCTTCCCATCACAAACTTTCTTCTCCTAATCTGCTACTATCTGCTATCTGCTATCTGCTATGGACCATCCAATGCTTCTTTCTACCATTTTTTTTATATAAAAAATACACATCTATGTGGGTTTAAGTGTTACTCATGTGGCTTATGGGACAAAGTTTATTCTATTGTTCAGGAAAAGTTGAAAACATTTTTATATTCTATGCTTATAATTATAGAGGGGAATTTCCCCATTGCAAAAGGTAAGCATGCAAGAGTTTTCCTTGCTTTTTTTCAGTCTGATCAACATTGACTTTTTGTTTGCCCAAATTGTCATCTAGTAAGTACAATTTTTTTTTTCTCCATTGCTTTCTTGTCTCTGAATTTTCTGATCTAAAAAAAGAACCTATGATTAAGTTCCAATAAACTGTCACATAACTTCACGAGAGTTATGTTTAGGTGTACTGTATGGCCAGCCATGTGCACAAGGATGTTAATTGTTGGAAGTATTACGTCGACTAGAAATAAGGTCAAATATAAATAGGGTGTAAACCTTATTTTAAAAGCCAGTTTTATGAGGTTGAGTTAGGTTTAAAAACCAGTTTCTAATATGGTATTAGAGTTATGGTTAGAATCTATCCTAACGATCTATGTGGGTATTTTGATCTACCTATTGTCGGCCACTATCGGACCACCCATTAATTCTACTCTCATGTTGGAGATGTCTATAGCTCGGCATGAAGGGGGTGTGTTGAAAGTCCCACATCAACTAGAGATAAAACCAATTTATAATATATAAGTGGGATGCAAACCTCACCAATCATGTGAGGTTGAGTTAAACTTAAAAGTCACCTTCTAAAACTAATTTATTAAACTCAACTTGAATAAGTATTATCTCTTGAAAATGTTGGCATTTATTTTGTCTTTTCTCTCTAAATGGTTTTAAATTTGTTAAACATATGGTTAACTATTTCTTATTACTTATTTAAGAGACAAATGTGTAAGGAATTCAACAATTGAGTCAAGACAGTAACATGGACAATGTATAAGAGAAATTGTAGGAGTTTGAGGAATTGGAATTAGGAAATTATGTTGTTTAATAATTGGGGGTGGTATGGAGAAATATTTGCATGTGAATAGGTGAATTCTTATTTATAATTGGTAAGCAGGCAGAACATGTGGTGTGTATGTGTCTAATGTAAATTCTCACAACTTGTCAATTTCACCACTTCCATTATTGAAATGTTAGTACAAGTATCACTCTTATCTCAGTTTTCATAAAACACGCCAAAATTCTTGGTGCGTTTTCTATCAATATTCAGGAGCCTATAGCCTACCCTGTACTCAAGTTTTACACCACCATTCATCCTCCACCGTTATCATCATCATTATCAGTTTTGACAGGCACCCCAGAGGCAGCAAAGATGGGTGGAAGAGTGAGCAAAAGTAGGAGGAGTTCTTCTGAGAAATATGTGATGAATTTGAAGGAGAAAGTTAGGGTGTTGCAAGAGGAGATGAAGGAGATGATGTATGAGAGGGAGAAGGAGAGTAGAAGCTATGAGAGAGACATAATGGTGTTCACTTTCAAGGAGGCAGATTGGAAGCAAGAGGGTAAGAGGCTGAGGGAAGAGGTGAAGCAGTTGAGGAGTTTGGTAGAAGAGAAGGATGAGAAGATAAGAGAGATTGAGGTTGGATTGATGGAGAAGAACAGTGAGAAAGAGTGGGAATTGATGGGAACTAAGCTCTTGGTTGAACAGATGAAGGAGGAGAGAGCAAGAAGAGATGAAGCTGTCGAGAAATGGAAGCAACTTTATCTTGAAATCAAGAATGAGCTTGATGAACTCATTCAAAGAACATACGATGGTCTCTCTCTTTCTCTTTATTCTTTATAGTAATTTTACCATTTGCTTTTATGCTATTATGATATTAGTGTCCTTTGAAACAAATGTGTCAAGTTCTGATATGGTTTTTGACAGGGGATGGTTTGTATTGGAAAGCAGAGGAAAATGACATAGAAATGGAAAATCTGAGAAAGGAATTGCAAGAAAAGGAGGAAACTTTGAAGGCTTTAAAATTCCAATTACTTGCAATGGAGAAAGAGAAGAACAAAAAGGAGAGGGAGTTTGATCTGTTAAGGCAAAGCCTCAGGATTATGAATGGAAAGAAGAACTCAATTCAAACCAAAGAGAGTCTCTTGAGGACCAAATTTGGAAAATGAAAATGCAAACACACTGCACACAAAACCTAGGTTTTTTCATATCCAAAATTGAAAAATGTGCTTCAGAATGTATTATTATTATTATTATTATTATTGTATACTGGGTTAATGGTTGGTTTGTATTTTTCAAAAGCACCAATTTTCATTTCAATTTTTTCTTGCCTTCTTTTTCTGTAGAAAAATAAACAAGCAGAAGAAAAAAAGAATGTTGTTCTTGAGCATTGCAGGAAACAGAAGAAAGAGGAAGAGTAGGAGTTTTTTGTTTCCTTGTGGAGTAGTTTAGCTGCTGAATATGGCAGAGTCTAAGGACTGGTGAAGGAAAGATACAGAGAATATGTTATTTATTTATTTACTTACCTATTTTTGTTTGCATTATTAAAGATAGTTTCTAATAGAAGTTTCTGTTCCTCTTATTTCGTATACTTTTCCCTTCAATGCAAAAGACTGTGGTGGCCACCTACACATTCCTTCAATTATAGCTATTCACCCACAAAATACATAATATCAGTTATATTTTTTTTTCTTCTGAATGTTTGGTGTTATTTTGCTGAATTTTTAAAATATATTCATGTTATTATATTATTTTTTTAATATTTTTTAAAAAATATTAAATTTAACATTTTTTTAGTAGATTTTAAAAGTTCACAAAACAAAAAAAAAGCATCAAAACTCAAAAAAAATAAAATCAAATCCATTAATGAATTGAGAAAAAAAATAAACTAAAGCAGATATCAAAAGACAAGAGCACCATGTGACTCTAATTAGTACAAGATATGACAATGATAGGTTTACACATATACTTTTATTTGATATAATTTTTATAATAGAAAAATAAAGAATAATGTATTAAATGAATGTAGAAACGTGTTAGAAATACTTTTTTGTTTAATAAGTAAATGAATAGCATAGTTGATAAAAACCAGTGGCTTATTTAATAATTCTTAAAAGAGGGAAAAAAAAGAGGGAAAAAAAAAAGCAACCCTGATCGAAATTAAGAATAGAACAAATAAATAAATAATTCTTAAAAGCTTTTAATAAATTGAAGAAATGTTGTTTTTTTTTAATCATATTCTTTATTTATGCTTTACAAAAGCCATTCTTTTTCAGTTTTTTATTAACTAACGGACAAATGTATTATAGACTTTCGGTTTGGCTTTTTGTTTACACTAAGTAATTACAGGAATGGATGACAAAATAAATAATTGATATTTAATGTACCAGGTAAATAATTGATATTTTTTTTGCACACTTTTATTTATTTAATTAAATTTATTTAGCTGTAAAAGTATGAGTAATTAAGTAAATTATTTCAATTTACCTATTTTGTCACATACATACCCACACATATATGTAATAATATTTAGGATGGAAATGGGTCGGGTCAAACACGGATAGGATGATACTCGAATCCGAATCGCATGTAAAAAACGTATCCGATATCTATTCCGTTATCCGCTGGATATTCGTATGAAAAACATTCGCAGATTTTTTTCAACTCGCAGATACCCGTTGAATATCTGTTTTCAACCCGTAACTATTTAAAAAAATATATTTTTACTTTTTAAAGAGGGTGACTTCTCCCAATCCCACAGAAACCCCAAATTCCCTCCCGTAAAACCCCTTCCCCTCCGACACAGCAAAACCCATTCCCCTCCTCGGATACAGCAAAAACCCCCAAATTATTTTTTGTTATGGTTTGGATTTGCAAGAAACCTATTCGCAATAGGTGGCACACTTCTCTTCTTCTTTCCCCTCTGCTTCCTTCCATATCAGGGAGGCATTCCTCTTTTCTCTTTTCTTTGGGTTTGGCTGGGTTTCGCAGGAATGAGAGGCGAGCTCCGGTGACCCAGGCACGGCGTTCTCTCCGTAGTAGTATGTGTCGCAGTGGCGGCACTCCGAGGCTTCGAGGGTGTTCTTGTAACGGTGGAAACCGCAGAAGCCTCCTAATCCAGAAATGACGGTAGGTTGAGTGCGGACAGTGTCGCAGTGGCGAGCGAAGGCATCGGTGACGCGTTGCGAGGGGTATCAGTGCGACAACGGAGTGAATTGCGTTCCGCAACAACAAATGTTGTTGTTCGATGGAGTGATGGATTTGGTGCGATGCGGGAGTGCTATGAACTGGTGGATCTGGTGCAATGCAGGAGTGTCGTAAACTGGTGGATCTTGATGACGATGTTTGAGTTTCTGTTTGATGCTGATAGGGTGTTGAGGGTGGAGGGTACCTTTGGGTGGAAACCCTAGTTCTGTGAATAAGGGTTTGCTTGAGTGGATCTGGTGTTGGTGGATATGGTGAGGTGACGACAGGGCAGCAAGAGTGAATGTGAAAAGAAATGAGATTTAGGGTTTGCGTGAGTACAGAGAGAATAAGTATGAAAACATTAGAGCTGTCAAAACGGGTAACCCGGCTCGACCCGGCCCGGCCCACCACGGGTTGGTCACTTAGTGAG
>NC_028358.1:9800966-9833358 GCF_000741045.1 Vigna radiata var. radiata
AAAGTATTTTATTTTTTAGGGTCTCATAAATAAAATAATAAATTAAAAAAAATAAAATTAGGTAGGTGGGTTAGTGGGCCAACCCGGCTCACCACGGGTTCAACCCGCATGAGCCGGGTCTAAATGAGCCGGGTTAAAATCTGACCCGCATATAAGTGGGTTGTATTTTTCAAACCCAACCCGGTCCGAACCTGTGACGGGCCGGGTTGGCTCGCAGGTTGTGACCCATTTTGACGGCTCTAGAAAACATGGATAAAATTGTAATTTTATTTTTTAAATGGGTAACGGGTACCCGCAGATACGGATAATATGATACTCGAATCTGACCCGTTAACAAACAAGTATTAAAATACCTGCTATCCGTAACCCACATATACTTCTTATCTACGGATGCTAAATATTCAAAATGGATTTTATCCACATATACCCGCGGATATGGGTTTTTTTGCCAACCCTAATTTAGAGAGGTAATTATATATCCTTTTCTAATTCCCGTAAAAATAATAATGTAATTTAGTTGTAAGTTATAGAAGATATTTTGTAATCAGGACAAATTTGCATTAGTACTGGTGTTTTTGGATTCTCTTTTCAGTTAAAAAAAATGTCTCTTTGAAAACCCTATATGAGAAGCAATTATACTTTTGCTTATAGATGAGGTTTAATTCCTAAGTAAACCAGTAAACCTGTTTCACAAATTTTTATTATAATTATTCATTATTTTTAAATGTAGGTTGATAATTTTATAATATTATAACGATGTCTAATGTTTAAATAATTTAGTTGTTTAATATATTTTATTTTGTTAAATTAAATAAATTGATATTTTAATTTTTTATCTAATATTTTTGTAATAATATTATGAAATAATAAATAAAACTAATTTATTTTGATTGTACTATAATAAATACATAAAATAAATTTAAAAAACAAAAGATTTATAGATAGAATAATCTATAAAAATTAAATCGGATTAAGCAAATTTATTTTAAACTCAAAACTCACTATGTGTGAAAAAAAATAAAAATTACATTTAATATACTCTTGTTTTTCAAGAACACACTTCATATAGTTATTGGTAAAGTGAAAACATGAAGAAGAAAAAGCTCAAAAGTAAAAATTATAGTTACGAGAGACTCTTTTATTTTATGTCCATCATCATATGTCTTTCTTCTTATCATGTTCAATTCACACTTTATAAATATATAAACGAAATAAAAAAAAAGTGTAATACATCAAAGTTACAATACCAAGAACTTTCCTTTTTGAGAACGAACATGTTTAATGCAACTTATATTTTGAGTTAGAGACACGTCTTAAAGGGAAAAGTACAACCAAAAAGTATTTCCACTAAAGAATATTTTATTATTTTATACCTCTAAGATAAAGATTAACTTGATTTAATAATATAAAATAAGCTAAGCATGCACTCAAAGCAAAATATATAAACTTTAAAGTTGATAAATACCTTTATTCTTTAAATATGTGATTATGAGATTATAATTAATTATTATTTTAAATAAATTCAATATTTTAAGAAATTAATCATTAGTTCCCTCTTATAAGAACACCTAAAATTAGAAAAAGAAAAACAAGATGTATGACATTTTGCATAATAATGAGATTGAATCCGTGATCTATGACATTTTGGTAGAAAAATTTTCATCACTCTCATCATCAATATTGGTTCCCTTTTGTAGAAGGTTATGAGAAGAGGTTGAAAGAGAGAAAACCTAATCATGATTTTTTTTTAATGTTAATCATTACAAAACTGTTTTTTGTTTGAAAAATAATTTTTTTACACACCTAAATTTTTTACATTAATTTCACATTATCATTCTTTATTTTTTTTACTTTTTTTTAAAAAAAATACAAAAATTTATAATTTTTATTACTATTTTCTTTTGATATTATTTGTAAAATAAATATAAAAATTATTATAATACTATTACTTTTTTATTTTTATTATTTTGTAAATTATTCAGTCATTGAAGTATGAAAAGTCTAATGTAATATATATATATATATATATATATATATATATATATATATATATATATATATATGAATCCATGATTTCATTGGCTAAACAATTGTATTTAGTTTTTATAGAGTGCAAAAGCTTGTAAAATTAATATTTGGTTGAATAAATTTAAATAATTTTCGACAGAAAAAAAACTCTTGAACTGATGGTTTTGAAAAAAGAAAAAAAATTACAAGCAATGTAAATTTTTGGATATTTGAAAAGACATTCTAACCCAGTTTGATTTAAAATGTTAACACATATACGAGGACAAAGCAACAATCTCGTCATGAATATTGTAAGTCTAAAAGAATTTATATTTTTGATTATGGGAGCATAAAGCCTCTCATGAGAAAACAACAATGTTCTCTTGCATTGAGGTCCCATTCAGAGAATCTAGGCCATTATTGCAGTTACTTTATGTGAAAAAAGTAGAGTTTTTTCTCCGTTTTGCTCGGGTTTTTTAACATCTTCTTTCTATCTGATTCAATTGTTTTGACAATTTTGGTGTAAGATTCACTTCAAAAAGGAACAAAAGGTATAAACAAAAATTGTACACTCAACACTTTCTGCTGCAGTGCTATATAATGCATTCACGTATTGCGTAATGTTTAATATCATTTATGTTACCAAAAATTCTAAAATCAAAATTGTAATAGAAAACACTCCTTCCAACCATTTTGATTTAAAAAAAAAATACTTTTGTCTATTCAACCACACAATTAACTTGTGTCTAATAAGATTAATAAGACATTTACGTTTAATAGAACTTGATGGCTATAAGATTATGTTTTGTGCTTCAGATACATAATTGAAATCAAATTAAAGGGTATTGAAATTTGATCTAAAACTAGAATTATGCCTATTCTACCATTAAATGCCATTTTTTTAAAATTAAAAAAAAAATAGTCTCAACATAGCATTCTATAATTTATTTAAATTACCAAGGTGTTCTTCAAAAGATAGAAAAATAGTCCATAAATACTTATATGTCTAAAAATTCACAAATATACCAAACATAAGGGGTGCATAGACCAAATGACATAGATAGCAATAATATCAAATGAAAGTGGTTTTTGTAGATAACTAGAGAACCCATTTAAAAAGGAGAGAGAATTCCCTGCTATATGATCAATTAATGTATTTGGAAATAGGATAACTGCCATCATCTACTAGAATGTATTGGATATTGTATACCACATCTATAGTTTCAATAGTAGTTGAACATTTTACATATAAACAAAGGTGGTCTATTTACGGCTAGTGTTCTTTGCTTTTTGTTCCAACTTTGGTTCTTTTCATTTTGTTTTGCAAATAACTAATCCAAACAATTAACTCTAATACCAATTAAAATAAGCTAGTTCTAAAAAGGAAGTTTGAATAAAACTTTTAAAAATATTTTGGAAATTTTTTCAAGGAAATTACTCTATTAGTCGTTGCATAGGGCTCTTCTAATAGTCTCAGAAAGTTTAACAATTATTTTCACAAAATTTTATAAAATTGTTAGGGATTTATATTTATATTTATAAAATTTTCTTGAGAAATAATGTGACATCCCAAAAATTATATGATAATATAATTTTGAATGATTAAACATTATAATATGATAGAACAGTTTAAGGAGGAAGATAAAGTTATAAGTTTATAGTCATCTAAAATTGATCATAAATTTAAACTTTATTTACATAGGAGTCTTTTAAAATATAGAGTGCAACTAAAGAAAGTCCTAAGAACTAGGGCTGCGTCATCTTCTTCCAGAGCCTGCTTCAGAGGTACCTCTTCGACATCTGCTCACATCCAAGTGGATGATCATCGCAAAAGAAAGACATACACACACAAAACAAACAAGCAAGGGTGAGCTAGGTATAAAAAGCATGTCATCAATCAAGTATTTCAAGCATGCAAGGACCATAACACAATACAAACTATGACCAAATGCATTTTTGTTGATACCAATGACCGACCAAGTGATTTGACTATCCAGACTAGTATGAAATGTCAAGTTCCAGGGGTTTGTGCACTTGTAGTGGCCTCTACTGCTTTGCAAAGCAATTGCTATGGGTTTCACCCTACCACACGCACAAGTGTAAGTCCGCTATCACTCATCTTGGGCCATACTAGAAGCACCCAAGACTAGGACCTCCTGCTATTCCCACCACATGACTCATCACTCTCTACTTTAGCATGGATGATCATTAGAATGTTAGGATAAACCCCATAAGGACACTCTGGCCATTCATACGGTCAATCACAACAAACTACAGGGCACCACCATGTAACCTCCCTTGAGGATCATGAAATTACGTCCAATAACCATACTTTTCACTTTAAAACTTAACTCAAGCCAAGAACAAACGAATACCATAATATTATCACATTGAATCCAAACATATAGCCTTTCACTTTTACATTGCATACCAACATATATATAATATTAATTATGCTTTAAAAGACCTCAAGCAACCCAACAAATCATCAAAAATCGCATGAAACCATTCCATATACATTAACAGATAATAATAGTCCAAGAAGAACCACTAAATAACCCAATACCCCTTAAACTCATACTTAGACAAGGAAAACAACTTTAGAACCATCACCAACAGTTCCGGAAGGGTCAAAAACCCCCAGAACGAACTAAAGAACGTCCAAAAATGTACCCGGAACCCCGAAAACCACCCAAAATTGTCCTAGATGATTTTTTGACGATAATAATCTATTATTATATGTAATAATCGATTATTTACGAGAACTTTGAAGAAATTATGACGTTCTGACTAGAATAATCGATTATCAAGTGAGATAATCGATTATTCTTATCAGTTTTTGACAGCTACCTGATTTTTCTGATTTTAGTGCATTTGAGACACTTTAATGAGTTTCTAACACTCCCAACTTGATCTATATGGTGAATTAAACTTGCCTAATTGATTTGGACACCTCCTAACCTCATTATCTAGTGGTTATGCATTGAATTGTATTCAAAAGCTTAACTTTCATTAACTTAAGGACTCAATTCTAGATTTACCTATTAGAAACTGTTTTTACTCATTTTGACAATTCTATCAAGTCCCAATTTACTTACCTAATGTGTCTAAACAGACCAAAACCACCAAAAACACCAAAATCAACAACCTAATGACCCAATTTCAATTCTACCACTTGCAACATGTTTTAGACCAGTTTTAAAGTTCCTAATGAGTCACACTCTACTTGTTTACACCGCCTAAACCGCCCAATTGGACTCAGAACATTCACAAACCAAAACCCCTACCTCACTTCCTCTCAAAAGACCTAAAACCCTCTCCATACGCTTACTTTTCAATAAGTTCAACTCTACAACAAATTTCCTACCTCAAACAGCTCCATCATATCCAATCAAAGAAATTAACATATTCACATACAATCCATGGCATCGCATCATAGTTTCACAAATTTCACTCTCTAGCACATGCAATTTCAAGTTACCAAAAATAGATCATGTCTCAAGCAGCACATCAGTTCAGATTTTAACATATATACACTTCATACAGCAAATTCAGAAAAAGGCCTAGCTCCCCTTTTTTAAGACTTTGGCAAGCGTACCAAATCGTTCAAGTAGTAAAACCGGCAAGACCGGATATCGTTTCCCAAGAGACTCGGTTAACACTTTACGATTGTATAATTAACTAACTAACTTAGGCTAAAGAATAATTCCCTTTTATATGAGTTTTTGTGTAATTAAAGTAACTATAAAACATAAATGATAAAAGTGATCTTAAGCACTCAAACACTTGGAAATGGTAGGATTAGAAATGCAATGGAATGATATTGTTGGGGGTATGCTTTCACCGACTTCACTCTTATGCAAATAAAATCACTTCCTCTTCATTAATATGTCAATGTCAATCTACTAATTTACTCAAACCCCAATCCCTTGGTAGAAAGAGCCTAGATTCACTTATTAAATCTCAATCCCTTGGCAACCTAACAAGTTCACCCGCATTAAGAAATGAGATTTTAAGACAACCAAAGGTCCCAGTTCTATCCCTAGACACTATTTCCTTTAGGTGTTTAACCCAAGTCCGGATTTACTCAACATTTCCCAATATTAAGCAAACCCTAAAATCAAGTCATGGGTAGCCACTTCACAACAAGCATTATGAGAAGGAGTTAAACACTAACAATCAATGAAAGAGACATATTTTCATTCAAAACAAAGTGATTTACATAAGAGTTCAGTGGCTACAACAATCCCCCAACAATAATGAAACTAGCTCTCCATGAATGGAGATCTCAAGCTTACAACGATGGTAGAAATGGAAGAAAGAAGATAACTCAAAGATGAAGAAGGACTGTTCCCACAGCTCCTAGCTCGCCTCCAAGAGCTCCCAAGCAGAGAAAATGTGTCTGGTTTGCAAAAGATCCAAAGCTCTTCGCGCCTCCAAGTGAAATAGGACAAATCTGCCATGTCAGCAAAGTTGACGCTCAAGCCCCCCAAAAATGGGACGCTGAGGCGCGCGACAGTTAAACTGAGGAACTGGTGCACTGGCGCTCGAGCCCCCTCAGGCCAGGGGGGCTCGAGCCTGATTTCAGCAGATTTCTAGTTCTTCATTTTTGTTGCTCTTCTTGCTTTTCTTGGTTTCCAATGCCTTCATTTGATGCATAGACTTCTTCCAATTCCATTAAGCACATAAAAGCAAGGATTAGTGAACAAAATATCTCATTAAAGCTTGGGGTGCAACCACTTAACAAACTAAAAGAAAACTAGGATTTACAAGGTAAAAAGTTAAGAAAGAGTTTACATTTTCTATTGATTCATCACTGAAATCATGGTAAAATATGTCATTATCAACTCCCCCAAACTTAGAACCTTGCTTGTCCTCAAGCAAAAGGTATCTGGCTATAACACAAAAAAATATTTTCACAGACTCAGCAAAATCCACAACACTTGCTTAGCTTGAAATGACTAGAAATGTGTAACAAATTAGTCTTCCATTGTGATGTTCATCAAACATTCAATCAATCAAATGCTGCATTTTCAAAAGAGATCAACAATCATGGCAGAATGCTTTACTGAATTATGTAGAACCAATCCTTACCAAAGATAGTGTCTCGCTCTAATGCTCAAGTGTATAAGGGTGTGTTTCTATCACTCTACTATCACAATGTCACACAACTCAACGTTGCCATTCATTTCAACCAAATTAAACACATTCACAAGCAAGTCAACATCACAAGGACTTTCATTGGCTTGTATTGAGGTTAGGCTAAGAAAGAAACATGGTTTCTCTGGATAACACAGCACCTTGAGCTAAGAGATTAAACAATCCAAATCATGCACATAGATTTCTCTTTTGCTTCACTTAAATTACAACCACTTTCTGACTTATATCCCAACTTTCTTTCATTCAATTCTTTTTCTTTATCTTTTTCTTTCTTCTTACCCTTACCTGGAAATCCTAAAGTGCAGAGCAAAGATTTGCCTCAACAGTTTCCTCACACTTCAAGAACTTACCCAAACCCTAGAGACCACAAAGTAGTGATCAACATCAGGACTTAAGTTGAAATTGATAAGGATTTAATGGAGAAGAACAAGTAACAGATGCAATCAACAATTTGCATGTTCTAGGATTTTAAGACAGTGAAGAAAAGAGGAGAAACTACTCACCCCTTCGAACCAAGAAAGTGATCGATGGAATGTGAAGCTCTCAATCCCAGGGACCTTTATATGCTTCCGGATTGTTGACTTGATTGCTCAGTGGAGAGTGAATCTAGAGAGAAGGCAGAGGTTTTGTAAGAACAAGAGGTTAGAAAGAGAGAGAAAGCTGCTTTTACTGGAAGTGCTAATTTGTTTTAACTTTTTAAAACATAGTTTTATCAATTTAATATTCTAAAAATTTTTAAATCTTTATTTCTAGGTTATTACAAATAACAATGCAACATTTTATTTTATATTGCTTCATCCCAATTTGAATTATATTCAATTTTTTTTTATTAAATGAGATTAAATATGATTTAGAAAAAATTCAATGAATAAGAAGAATAAAAACTTCATAAATAAATACAAAAATTTCGAGAGAGAAAAAAAAGAAAATTAAATAAGGAAAAGGAAATCAAGAAAAGATTTGAAACACTATAAGAAAATTTTCATTTACCTACTCATAATTATATACTGATTTGAGTTGGTAGATAAATTAATTTTTACATACCGATTTTATCTATTAATATAGAAAACTGAATTACATATAGATTTTTTTTCGTAGGTAATACCAAAATAAATTTACCTACTGACTTTTCATATGTAAAATTACCATGTACATGAAACCAAATTTATCTATTGATTTTATATATGGATTTTGAAATTTAATTATTAAAAATAAAAACTAAAAATATATCCTCTCTTACTAGACTAACCTTGCATTGTATCTCTCAAAATTTCTTGACCTCTTTCAAAGGGAAGAGAAGCACTTCAACTCACTCTCTCTTGCTCACTCTCTGCTAAGTCCCTTATTCATTGTTGTTGAGTCTCAACTCACTTGTCTCGCGTTGAATCACAATGTTCGTTGCTCAAGCTCACGCTCACCAAGTTTGTTCTTCTCATGCTCACACTCACAAAGTTCATTGTTCATTCATGTGGTAAGTAATTTTCTTCGTTCATCCCTAAATTCCTAAAACCCAAAAACTCTAATCCTTCTCCCTATTTTTTTGATTGGCACAAAACGCTCTATAGTGTGGTTCGCAAGAGGTTGTTGAATTGGTACCATGTTTTGATTGAGGCGAGGGTGTTGCGTTTTGGGAAGCAAATGACAATAATGCCAAGCATGAGAGCAGATGAGGACACATCGACATTAGTGAGGAAAACGACGAAGACAGTGAGTCTAGAGAGGATGGTTAAGGTTTCAAAATCTTTAATTGGTACAAAGCTCAATTGATTTCTATGATGTGTTGAACTTGCTCAGTTTTTTGTGGATTTTTATCCCTTTATCTTACTCTTCTACGCTTTAAATATTTGAGACACTAAGGCCTTGTTTACTTGAGTAGATTTGAAGGAGAGTAATTGAGAGGATTCGAGAGGATTCGATGATAAATTTTTTTGTTGTTTATTTGAATAGATTTTGAGATAAGTGAGAGTGAATTTGGAAGTAAATTTTTTTAATTTGTCATATAAATTAAATCCAACATTAATTCTCATGAATTTTACTTTCAAATCTACTCTCACTTACCTCCAAATCTATTCAAATAAACAACAACAAAAAATATCTTCAAATTATCTCAAATCCTCTCAATTACTCTCTCCCAAATCCACTCAAAGTGAACAAGACCTAAATGAAATACTCATTCAGGCTTTGTTTGAAAGAATATGAATTCAAGTTTTTTAAATTTCAATTTTCTACAACTATGATAGGTTTATTGTCTATAATTAGGCAAATTTATTGAAACAATTTTAATTCATTGTTTGATGTAGAGCTAGAGAGAGAAAGGATTACAAGAAGAAAACCAAAATGAAGTTGATGAACAAGAAAAATAGCTAGTAAATTTTAGATATTAAAGGATATTCTAAGAGCATCATAAGAATGGATGGTTAGAAACATGAAAAGCACATTTGTAAGACTATATATCTTCATATGTCACTTTTAAGCACATGTGTTTTGATTGTTAAATTATTTGGTTGTGGAATTCCTTGTAGAAATACATGCCACGCCACTTGTAAAAATCATTTTGAAGATTGAGAGAAATTTTCTTTGTGAGATATCTTTGAGAATATTGACTGTGTTTTTCTCTTACTTTAGTTATCTTGGAAAACTTTTTAAGTGATAAATCCTCTTTGCGTTTATCTTTTGAGAGTTTCTTTCAAAGGTGACATGTTCTCCATTACTCTCTCCTTAATCAATTTTCAATTTTCTTTCACAAGTTATTCTTGTTTTTCCTTTCCATTTGATGAATTTCTAATTGAAACTTATGTTATCTAAACAATTTAGTCATTATTTTGTGTGGTACCTTGGTCCTCAACATCCTATCATCCTCCAAGGATTACATCACTAACAATAAATTATTTTACTAATTGATAAATGATACACATATTTTCTTTATCTCTTATAGCTTGTAACAACTACACAAAATATTCTTGAAAAAATTATATTTTTTTAATATGGATCAAATTTCAACCTGACTCATTTAAATCCAGCTCATGCAGGTTGACTCGTCGTGGACCGATTGGCCCACCAACCCACCTACCTAATTTTATTTTACTAAAATTTAATTTTAATGTCATAAAAAGATATTTATTTATTTTTTTGTTTGAAAAAATTATTTAAGTTTCCTATTTTCAAAATTAATTAAACACTCATGTTTGGAGTGAAATTTGTTTAGATTTGAATTATAGAAAGTTTGTAATTTTTTTATTTAAAAAAATTGTAATTAAGTGAACTAGTGAGTCAACCATTTTACCCACCAACGCGTGGTGGGTTGGAACGGGTTCGAATTTTTCTAACTCGATAATAAATTAGTCGAGTTGGATTGGTTCACTAAAGAACCAACCTGTGGTGGGCCGAGTCAGGTCGGGCCAAGTTACCCATTTTAACAGCTCTAATATATATATATATATATATATATATATATATATATATATATATATATATTAATTAGGCTATAAAACTATATTTTTAAAGGCTATCACAAATTATATTTTAAAATTATAATATTTATACAATAAAAAAAATTCCCTTTTCATATGCATTGTGTATTCTATTTTACCTTTAATTATATTTTAAAATTAAAAAATTATAATCATATATAATAAAAATAAATATTTAATATTTTATTTTGCTTTTAATTATATTTTAAAAATATAAAAATAAAAATAAAGTATTCAAATACTAAAAGTAATTACTCATTATTATTTTATATATTTATTGTTACAATTTTTATTTTCAGAAAATATATGTTCCACTAGGTAGATATAAAGTGTATTATGCTAGAATATTTTGTAATTAATTGGTTCTCAATAATTATTGAAAAGATCAAATGCAAAAGGAGAGGTGTCTAAAATTTTATCAAATTGAGGTTACTCTGATTTTTAGACATGAAAGAAACATTTGTACAATTATACAATATGGTTTGTCAAAGTTGTATCAGATTTTGAAAGATAGACCAAACGAAATTGAATAAAATTAAAACAACAAGATTTGAATATATTTTCCATTTAACTTTTTTGACATCATGCACTAAACTTTTAGTAATAATCTATAAGCTAAATGACAAGGAAGATCCATAGTACGAAAATATATCTTTATTCTTTAATAAGTTGGAAAATATTTTTTATTGAAAATCACAAAATTATGTTTGACTTAATATTAAATATAAATTTAGTTTTATTTTTCTCAATTCGTAAATTTCATCCATTCATTTTAAAATTGAAGCATTTGATATTTTATTAGAAGCTTTGGTTTTAACTAAATCCTTGATTTTAGGTATTTTGTATTTTTTTATTTAAATTTAATTGAACTCTAAACATGATTTCATTAATTTAAATGTAATGTCAGAAATAAAATAAATATAGATAAATTAAAAATTTAATCAAAATTACATATTTTCTAATATAAGAAAATGAAGATAAAAATTATAAATAGAAAATTTTAAATTTTATTTAATAAATTTCTCTTACTGTAATTTTCAATATTTTCTAACCATAAAGTGTTAAGAAAATTATTTTAAAATTTGTAATCTTAACACGTAAAAACATAGAAAATGATATTTTAGAATTTATAATAATTTAAAAATAATGAGACCTAATTATAATAATATTAAAAGAATTTATATAAATAGAAAATTTTATAAATGAGTTCCATTATTTTAAATCACATAATATCTGTGTAAATAATCATTTTATAATTCTCTTCTCTCTTCTCTTTCTCACAAGAACTAAGACAATTGGATTAATCATCGTAGTGAACTCTTTAATTTTGACTGATCAATTTCTTAGTTTCGATAAGTTGAGTTTCATCATTTTCTTAATTTACTTATATTCTTTTGTTGTATGTGAGCTTTTTTCCTGCTTGCATACATCCTTTTAATCTTCTATATGAGTCTTTGCTGGTCAGTGATTATAACGGTATGTCATGATCGTCTTTGTGATATTCGTATGTTTACATAGAACATCCTCTGGAGCTAGAAATGTTTTAGTTGTCTAAAGCTATTTGGACAGTTTTGTTCAGGTAAGAGAAGCTAACCTTTTTTGTTGTTATTGTTGGTATTTTTGGGTCTTGATTGTATGATTAAGTGTTGTACAATGTATTGTAGAAAGGGGATGATGTGTTGCTCATAGGGTTCTAGCTTGTGTTGAGTATAGTACTCGGTGGGTGTGTAGACCCGAAGTTTTACTCGTAAGTCCGTGAGGAACATGGAAGATAGGTCTGAAATTACGTGTGGAGGACTACTCTTATCCACGGTCCAATAGTTGCGTGTGAAGGACCGATATTGTGTTTTGTCCATTAGCTGCGTGTGAAGGACATAAATTGATATGTCCATTAGATGCGTGTGAAGGACAAGAACCGAGATGGGTTCAATAACTATGTGTGAAGGACCAATTTCCATTAGTTGTGTGTGAAGGACAAGAACCGATAAGTCTGATAGTTGCGTGTGAAGGACAGGAACCGATAAGTTCGATAGTTGTGTATGAGGTACGGGAATCGAGTTGTGTCCAAAGTTATGTGTGGTAGAGGACTCCGGTCTCCTTGATTTAGTGATCATAGTTTTGCATGGTAAAGTATGGGGAAATTATTGGGAAATTTCAAATGTATTATGAAATGATTTTGGTTGAGAGATAAAATTCTTTTGGATAAAGGAATATAATTGTACGTAACGCAATTTTCGAGGACAAATTTTTTTTTTAAGTTGGGGAGAATAAGATCCGAAAAAATGAACACCATCAGAAGTCAACTAACATATACACATTATTTTCACCCCTTCATGTATTAGGTTCGAGAAGCATGAGTTTCAGTGAATGTATGTAAGATTTTTAGTTTGAAAATGGTGTTTTCGAGTTGCTATTAACGTCATTGTTGGGTGCCCCTAGTGACCACTAGGTGCTAGGTTTTGAAAAACCCAAAACAACAAGCCTATGTAGCTATATCGTTAGGCAACATTTCTTAACACTAGATGCCATTTGGACAGTGGTTCATTGTCTTGTTAACACCGCACGCCACCCTTTCACTATTGGGCTCCAGTTTGATAGTGGCTCATTGTCTTGTTAGGCGTTACCTAGTTTCCTGCATTGGATCCTCATGGAAAAATTAAGATTTCCACTTTGTTAATCATCAGATCGAGTTGGAAATTTAACCGTTGATCCTAGACACATAGTTCTTTGCTTTGATCGTCAGATCTTGAATTAGAGGTATGTAGTGAGACCAATTTTTCTTTTAAGGTCTCTGTATATTGGGTTGTTAACAACTTTGGCCTTTGTTGTTTGTTCAGTGCATAACTTTTTCTACAATTATCTAATTAGATTGATTATTTTTGCATTGTGTTCTTGATTCAATTACCTTTAATTTGAATGTAAGAATAAAAGTTTTAAAGTTTTGGACAAGGTACAGTCTATTTCTAAAATCCCAAATAGTTTGTACAATGTGTTATTAAGTTGTTGTGCAATTTACTTAAGGAAGTAGTATTTGATAAAAGTGATGAGAACTAGTTACTTCCAAGAGAGACATATGCTATATGGTTTCTGATATGTGTTTTTGAATGCTTGTTTGAGGATGTACAGACCCAATTGAAATTGTAGTATGTATGTCATATGTTTGAACATATTAAGCATGAGTCATCAATTTCTTTATTGAGACGGTTGGAAATATACAAGTAATATGTAATTGGTTGTGATTGTTGAAATTGGTGATATTATGGGGATTTCTAGAGAGGAAATCCTATTTGTTGTGTGATTCATTAGGATGTGCCTTGAGGTAAGGACTATTATATTTTGTGTAGCCATCCTGAACTCTACTAATCATTCATACTCATGTAAAGGAGGAATAAGCTTATGTATATCAGTTCGGTAGAACAATATTTTTATCACCATAAGTTCATGGCTTCACTAGTCTGACTCAATGGCACATATTTGGATAAATTGAGTTCTATAAGAGTTTGGTTGTATGTATGCTTTAATGTAATAATTGAACGACTCATTGTATTATAAATGTATGTTATCTCCTTTTCCAGCTAGCTTATCCTGTTGTGTGTTTTGTAGTTTCTATGTTTTGCAAATAACACCTTATTGGTGTGAGCATATGAAAATGCAGGTGTACAAAAATCTCTTATAGATACAGAACTAATTGTTTAAGTTGTGAGACAATATTAGATTAATTGAGGTGTAACAATATGATTTTCACACAGTTTAGAATTAAAAACTTACAAAGATTATATATATATATATATATATATATATATATATATATATATATATATATATATATATATATATATATATATATATATATATATATATATATATATATATATATATATATATATATATATATATATATATATATATATATATATCACGTGTATCGTGTCCTATATTTTTCAACTTCATCATATCTTCAAGTTTATATTTGTATTTGTGTTTGAACTTCATAGTTCTTTTATTATTGACACAAGATTCTCATGTGACAACAAAATTATCATGTCTGATAAATGTGAGAAAGTTTACAAATACACCAGTGTGATTATCTAATAGGAAATATGTCAACTCCATGAAAAAGGACAATGTGATTTGAATGGTAGTTTGCAACTTGGTAATATCTTTTGTGTGCCTCCATTAATTTGCAAATTTAATTTATGTATCACAATTAATTGATGTCTCCAATTCTATGGTTAAATTTATTTTTTTCTAGAGCATTTCGAAGGTGCATGAATTAATGTTTAATATGTGGTATAAACGTTTAGGTCACCTGTAACAAAAGGTGTTAAAGTTAATCCTCATCTAAGCTAATTTAGTAAAAACAATAATATATAACTTGTGATGTATGTCTAAACAATGTAAGAATCATTTTACACAAAGTGGGAGTTTGTTTGAATCTGTTCATTGTGATTTATGAGAACTGTATCACACTCCCTCATCATGTGGGGTGCAATATTACTTACCAATTATCAATTATTATTGAAAGTTTGAGTTTATTTTTTATATAATGAAATTGAAGTTAAATTTATATTTATGGATTATGTTGCTTTTGTCAATATAATTTGATACAAAAATAAAGAAAGTACAAAGTGACAATGATACCAAATTTATTGACTTTATTTTATTCAAATAAAATATTTCAACAATTATCAAATGCAACAAAATATTTAAATTTCAAATAATTATTGATAATTTAAAGATATCAATAATGACATTTTAAGTTAAAAGTTTATCAAGGTTTTTTAAATTGATATTTTAGAAAAATATTTTGTTTTTTTCAATTTATTTAATTACCATTATTTAGGCTATGAGAATCTAAAAAATGGTGTTAGAGCAATGGCGGTTTATATAAAAAGAGAACAAAATAATAATAATAATAATAATAATAATAATAATAATAATAATAATAATAATAATAATAATAATAATAATAAAAAAAAAAATTTAAACTATATAAAGTTTATTTTTATAAAATCATCATCTTTTAAACCTACTACCTAGGTTTTTTTTACCATCTCTATTTAATTTTGACTCTAATCTTAATCTCATTAAAGATCTTAGACGGTAAGATCATTCCTAACAAGGAATTCTACATAACCATATCCAATCAAAAAGTGGAACAAAGTAAATTTTCATTTTGCCCCTTTTAGACATTCTCATAGGTTGCATGCAAGCCTTAAGGTGATGCATGTGATTCAAGGTTACTCTTATTGAATCTCTATTACTCTTTGATCATGATGTTATGTTTAGAATTTTAATCGGGATTTTGATTAGTTGTTTAGGTGACCATGTGTAGTATAGAGCTCTAAGAAGCAATAAAGTAAGAAAGGGAGTTTGTCTCAAGTGATGGAAGCTAATTTTAACTAAATTTCTATTTGGTTTTTGTTTTTAAGTGTCTTGTTTCAATTGGACAAAGATGAATTGTTGAATTGAGAGGTTTTTTTTTTTTTGTGATTGAATAATGAAAGGAAATGTTAGGTTACCTAATGATGAGAATATGCATGTTATGAGTTTTACTCTTTGAGTGTATGATGAATTGTTTGTGAATGTGAATTTCTAGTTGAGACTATGAGTTTTATATGGAATTTGATATGTTTTTGACTTGTGATAAGCATGAGATGATTTTTTGGTTTGGTTGGCTCTATCAAATTACAAGATACTGTTGTCTAAAGTCCATTTTATCAGAGTTAGGGAAGTCTGCTCGTTGGATGAGAAAACTCTTGTTAAGCGAATGCCAAACTCGAGTTTGACAAAGAGTAAGGGGAAGGGGGACTCATTGAGCGATTATGTTCTCGCTAGGGATATTATTCTAAATTTGATTATGGTGTTGGACTCGCTAAGCAAGACATATAGTCGTTAAGCAAGTGAACCTCTAGGGGTTACTCGTTGAGCAAGTTTATGTGCTCGCTAGGTAAGTTTATATTTCAAGGGTGTCTTATTTGAAAAGGAAATTATATGAAGGAGGTGAATGATACAATGAGGTGTTTTGAGATCAATTATATGTGATATATTGATTGAATGTGGTAAATGAATTGTATGACCATATCATTCCTAAGGAGGAATGGTATGAAATGTATGTCTAATGTTATGCATTTATTAGGGATATTCATTTAGAAGTTACCCTTATACTTTACTAGACTCTCAAACTCATGTAGAGGAGAGAGTCTAAATAGTGAAGAAAGAAAGTTTTTATAGTTGGTCTTGGAGTCATGAACTCCTTTTCTTTCGGGCTCTAAATGAGAGGGGAGAACCAAGTATTACTAGAATTAAAACACTTGAAGATTTTATTTTACATGACAAGGTAAAGTTTCTAGAGTCTAAATGGATACATATATATAGATAATTGAATATAGGTTATATATATATATATATATATATATATATATATATATATATATATATATATATATATATATAAATGTATGAGAATTGTTTTGTAATTTATTTACTAGTTTGGTTGTCACATTATTAATATAGATGTTTATATAAAAATTGCATATTTATGTTTTAAGTTATTATTAACCTATCATTGTTTGTGTTTTTTTTGCAATAATTATTTCTACAACGAGAGCAGACGAAGTTGAAAATAGTGACGATATTAATCAATTGAGGATCCTTATTAAAATTCTTTTAAAGTGATGTACATAAATATATAATACGATGTAGTTATTATCTTTTATTTGGATTTGAATTAGTTTAGTACTTTATGTATTTTGAAAAATTTTAATTTGTATATTTTTGTATCCATATAATCAGGTTTACTTAATACTTAATTTGTATGTATGAATCTAAGATAGTTGAAATATTATATATTTTTTTATATTGCTGTATAGGCTAACATAGATCAAGATTATTTTTACAATGCTAACGATGGGTGTTTTTTTATCAACTTTTTTTTTATTAATATATATTTAAGTTTTGTTCACTTGATATTAGTAAGAAAACTATTCAATTAATGTCGCGCGAAAGTTGTCCTAATTAACACTAAAAAAATTAATAAATAATTATCACAAATATCATAAAAATAAATCAAGAACATCAATTGAAAAAAAATATATATATAATTAACATCCACACAAAAAAAAAAAAGTCTCCTTGATATAAATTAAAAAAGTAACAATAATTATCATAAAAAAAATCATTTCAATAATTTAAATAATGAAATGACCTCTATAAAAAGTTTAGGTCAAAATCTACTTAAAATAATAATTTCCAGTGTCTCAATCAAATCCATGATGCTCAAACTAAAATTGAGCTAAACAAATACGAAGAAAAAATAAAAAATAAATTTGAGAATATAAAATTTTCAAATAATTTTATTAAATTTAAAATTTAAAAGTTGCTAATTTAAAATAATTCAATTAGTCTAATAAAATTGTAAATGGGAAGAAAAATGAAGAATAAGAAAGCATTAATTAGTAATAAATGAAAGTAAAGGAAAGACGGAGATGCGTGATTATCTGATGTTAGAGAAGCAGAAAAATGCGCACATTCGTTAACAGAGAGTATAAGGATCCTATATTTATGCTTTTCTTATATCTATAAATAAAGCTTCTGAAACACCAAATAACACCATTTTACATTTATTATTCTTTTTCATCAAATCAATAAAAGATGTCAAATATTCAGCAAAACTTCAGTGCAGGCCAAACCCAAGGCCAGACTCAGGTCAACAAATCCCTTTCTCAAATTACATTATATATATATATATATTATTCTTAATTTTTAATGAGTGTTGTTGGATTATGGTTCAGGCTAAGGCCGAAAATTTGGTCCAATCTACGAAGGAATCAGCTTCGGCAGCTGCTGACAAAGCTAATGCAGCTGCCAACACATCAGGGCAAACTGCTGAGCAAAATAAGGAGGAAGCAGCTGGTTTTCTTCAACAGGTTCATCTTATTTCTCATATCAAATTTTTCATTATAGGACATCCTTACCATCAACATAATCTATGTTTCTTTTTGTGATTCTCACTGCAACGAACATTAATTTCTTAATTATTTCCTTAAACAGTGTTATAATTTCAATTACACCTTTTTGCAGACTGGGGAGCAAATGAAGAACATGGCTCAAGGTGCTGTGGATAGTGTGAAACACACACTGGGAATGGACAAGAAATGATTAATGTTCATTAGTAAAAGTGTTTTTATAGGTTCTTGCTTATTCCTAGTTGTAAGGGACTAGCAAATTAAATATTTTTTGATTAATTATTATGGACTTTTCTTCAAGGAAAATTCATTTCTAATAAAAAAAAGTTGCTTATTCATACTTTTCTTCTTTTCTCTGGATTAACTTTCTGTAGTATTCACTTTTATATATTATTATAGTTTAATTACTAATTTAAATATGATAATTATAAAACTCTAACTTATAACTACTTTTAGTCCATTTAGATGCTAGTCAATAAAAGAGATAAAAAAAAATTGTATATATAGGAATTGATAAAGAAAAAGATACATTGTATAGAGACTTTAAAAAAACAATTATTTGTTTTCTTTATTCTAAAACTAGAATTTTAACTTCATAAAAAAATTCTAAATTGACTCAATTTTTAATGTATTATTAAAGATATTTTCTTCATTTTTCGAAATAAAATGCATTATGTTTTTATACCAAATAAACATACTTCATTTAAGAGTGAAGTTATTTTAAAATTTTGTTTCAACTAAGATAAAAAAAATAATTTCAAAATCTGAATGAACTTGACAAATATGAATGAATTGAGAAAGAAAATGAAAAAAAAAATTATAGCAAAAACGAATTTTTCAAATAAAAAAAAAGAGCAAAAAGAATATTAAAAAATAAGGTTTTTGTTACCTAATCTCAATAATTTAAAGCAAGAACCAAAGAGGGATGTGATAAGAGACCTTTTTGTACTTGTAAGATAATTGACAAAATACATTAATACAGCTACAGCCACTAATTCTAACAAAAATGCTGCAGACATTACTTCCCAAACTTTTAAAGTGTTTTCGCCATATAAAACTGGCAGAAAAATTAAATCAGATATTATCAATGTCTATCAGCTAGTTATGCATACATGTTGGAAGTGCCAAAGTTCCTATGTTTACCATCAGAGGTGTTGCTCAGTTGGAAGCCTTGACTAGAAAGCTGGTTGATGAGCAGAGATTCAAATTCGCATGCCATGCTTTTTCCAGGGACAAGGAAATAAAGGAATGATGCTTCATGCATACCTTCTTTCAATCTATGTCTTCGAACCCGTCCCTCAAGATCATCTGTCTATAACATTTCAATGCAACAAAAAAATCAACTAATTGACAAATATTCAAAAGAAAAAAGGAACTGTATAATGTAATGATAGCATACAAACGAATAATTTGCAGCATTTCAGACAAATTACATGTTTTTGTTATTTACAGCTAAAAGTCATCAGAAATTATATTTAGAGATACTATAAAGGAGATAGACACAATAAGAACTATAAGTCCCCAAAAAGAACTGTGGGTCAGATTATAGAATTTTTATTAGTAATTCTGTCTTTTCATGTGATCGTTCATGTTAGACACTCTTTCGGAAGGGAATCAGATCCATCCTACCCAACCATGAGGCCAATTCATGCAGCCAGGTTCAGCTATCAGCTATCAATTAAATACTGCTTTTGGCTAAAAACAGTTACTATAGAATCAATTATGGTATCCCCACAGCTATTGAGAACATTTTTTACAGCAGAGACTTACTCCCTTGTAAATAGAAATAAAGAAAAATGCTAGATAGTCAAAATTAATAATAGAAATAGATCAAAATAAGTTGGTGTTATTATTGATTCCTGGATAAATTAGGAATGTCTACCCTTTTGTTTTCTTCAAAAGCCAACTTCATATATATAGCTCAATTTTGCCTATATGGTGTCTAGTTCTTTTTTCGCGTTGTGTATCACGAAAAGATAAAGGAAGAAACAAAATAAATAAGGAAAAAGGTTACTTCAAATTACGATAATATACTAAAGTTGGTATTTACCTCTCCTACGTAGAGTTTTTTATCTGGCCTTAAAATCACATAGACGCATGAAGAACCTACAACCGATGGAGGTGGCTGCTCCCTTGTACCGACTAAGAGACATTTTATCTCAGGAAGCTCCAATGCAATCCTTTTGTTTTTCCGTTCCAATATATAATCCTGGCATATCTCAGTGACAGCTCTTTCAACTTCCTGGCGTAAGACTTCCATTTGATTAGCTCCTGATAAGAACCTTTTAGAATGAAAACGTGTTGTATTCAAATTATTAAAATTGTTGCAAGTAGAAAACTTCTCTTCATTTGGGAAATTTTCCTCAGCATAAACTGACTGATAAAGATATTCAGCTCTTCTGATAATAGGCTCAGGAATTCCTTCCCTAATGGCAGTTTCAAAAGCAAGACTTTCCTTACAGACCCCATCTGTCAGCTTCCACGTAGGCATTATTTGTCCATCAATGGACGTTGTGCCCATTGCTTTGCGCGCAGTGCTTTTTATGTTTAGGGGCAAAGTAAATATTCCATGCAAGTGAGTGGACACAACACCCAGACAACCAATTCTTTCTAGAGTTTCAATGATGCTACCAGCAATACAAGTCCCTTTTGCAGTTTCTGTTCCTCGACAAATTTCATCAACAAGTACAAGGCTCCTTTTGGTGGTTCCGCCAATGATGGATCGAAGTTCTGACATTTCCACCTGAAACAAATACAAAAAAGATGGATGAAATGTTCAAGGTAATTATGAAAACTGTAATTCCATAAAGCACAGAAAAGTATTTAAGTTTATGGATAATGATGTTGACTTCCCCTATCTTGATAATTCCTCCCAAAATTACAACAAAATAATTTCTCTTATTTAGTGCCATCACATGCATCTGACATATATACATACATTGACTGGATAATTTAGGAAAGTAGCACAGCCTATCCAAGGAAACAAATTTCTGAGATTGTGGTGTTGATATGCTAGTTATAAAAAATCAAGATACAACCAATATATAGAATTAAAGCCAATGGGAATAATATCTAAAACTTCCAGAAATATCTAAACACTCCTCAAACTGGTGAATAAGTGTTCTCCATTCTCAACTTGGGCATAATCCTCTCAAAATTACTCTTGTTCAACCCCTTGGTAAGTATGTCTGCAAGCGGTGCTAGGTAAGTATGTTTGCAAGCATGGTTTGGGAGATTCACCAAAGTGATGATGAGCCTTAAATATAAATAGAGCCAGGGGGACCACACTTTATTTGTCAAACATTCTGATTTAGGGGGAGTAACAGTTCTATTGGTCTACGTGGATGATATCATTGTTACTAGAATGACAAAAAGGAGCAACAAAGGTTGAGACAATGCCTTGCCAAAGTGTTCGAATTCAAGATTTTAGGAAAGTTAAAATATTTTCTGAAAATGAAAGCAGCTTATTCCAAGAAAGGGATCTTCATATTTTACCAAAAATACATTATTAACCTGCTAAGGAAACCGGTAAAACAGCATACAAACCAACATGTACAACTGCTGATCCAAATACAAAGATGGGAAGTGCAGAGGGTGAAATTGTGGATAAAGAAATGTACCAGAGACTTGTGAGAAGACTTATTTATCTATTTCACACTAGACCAAATATTGCTTTTGCTATTAGTCTAGTTAGTCAATTTATTGATCAACCAAATGATACACATTTACAAGATGCTCTTAGAATTGTCTAGTATTTGAAAGAAACACCAAGAAGAGGAATTTTGTTCAAAAGAAACAAGAATGTTAGTCTTGAGGCATATATTAATGTTGTTTATGCAGGCTGAGTTATAAATAGAAGGTTCACTACTTGATATTACACCTCCCTACATGGAAACCTAGTAACTTGGAAAGTAAAATACAAAGTGTGGTAACTAGATCTAGTACCGCAGCATAATTTCGAATAATGACTCAAGGAATATGTGAATTGTTACTATACAAAAATATTTGTTTCTAACATTATTCATGGAGGAGCAAACGTACTTATCGAAAATGCTAATTTATGATGGATATAATCTATCTCTCAATTCACAATAAATGATCTTGTACAATAGATATAAAATATACCATCAGTCTATTAATCCTCCTAATTATGAAATGTAATTAAAACTCCTAATTATGTAACTAAAATTATACAAGGAAATATTAACTGCAACATAATTTAAGAGCTTCTTAAACTTATGGTTGTAGATTATATTGGAAGAAATAAACATATTGAAGTGGACAGATACATTATCAAAGAAAAGCTTGACAGTGTTACTCAAGGACAACTTGTAGACATACTTACCAAAGGGCTAAACAGCAGTATCTTTGAGAGAACTATATCCAAGCTGAAATGTAGAAGACTTATTTACTAGCTTGAGAGGGAATGTCGAGATATTTTAGGAGGCTTTGGATTTTATTTTGTCGAGATACTTTAGGAAGTTCTAGATTTTACTCCCATTGGTTCTAATTATGTATATTGACGGTATCTTAGTTTTATTACTAGCATATCAATCCTGCAATCTCAGTGATTTGTTTCCTAGAAGAGGTTGTTCTTGTTTCCTAAATTACCCGATCAATGTATGTATATATATCATGTGTATGTAATGAGACTCAATAAGACAGAAACTATTTTCTACTAAACTTAAGAAAAACCCTTAGGACTCTTTCAGTAAGCAATGACTTTAATGTCTAGTACCATGCTTAAGGATCTTTAGATTGTGACATCGGAGCTACTGACAATGCGACATCATATTCTTGTTTTCTAGCATACACTACTTTCTCTAGTAAACAACACGTTAGTATTGTGTTTATGAAAATGGTAAAAAGGTATTGCAGAAAGTAAAGACCAACATCCTTGGAAGTCATAGAATAGTCCATTTTCAAGTGTTGGTAACTAAGTTCGTTTGGAAGAAGCTTTATCTATGAATACTTCGTAAGTGGGTATTCATCCTGGTTATGACCTCATTCTTGCTTTCCATCCATATTTGATCACTCTGGCGTTGGGTTTGGGTGTAATCAGAATTGTATAATATTTTACTATGGATGAACATGAGACAAAAGCATGAGAAAATATTAAACCTGAAAGGAACTCTTTTTATCAGCTGGACTATCATATGACTTCATATGAAGTGTGATGGAGTCAAAATAAGGAATCACGGCTGATTCTGCAGGAACCATGAGTCCACATATCCCAAGTAGTGCAGCAGCACAAATTGAACGAAGTAAACTTGATTTCCCACCACCATTCGGTCCTGTCAAAAGAAATAATGATTCCATATCAACATCATTACGCACAACACCCTCTGCGATGTGGATCCAATAAGGTGATAAACCAACTATCTTCATCCCATGGGTTTTGTCCGACGATTTCACATCCTGCAACAATTTAACATATAGCCATCATCACTCAAACCCAAACAAGTTATGAATAAAAATAGCTAGCCATTAGGTGATAGAGAAACACATTTACACATCTATGCTCAGAGGACTGAGAGATAGTTGTAATTGTCTAACAATTTGTAACTGCCTAATCAATGGAGTTATTGTAACCGCCTAACAGCTGTAACTATCTGACCAAGATACAACCCATTTACAAGAGTGTACAATATACAGAGAACAATCCATAAGTTTATTCTCTGCAAACATAAACATTATCCATCAATAAAAGTAACAGCACTATCAAGTTGTTACATACTACCTCAAACCCATTCGAATCTGCAAGTGTTGGAAAAACCCATCTCCTTCTTCTCCCTTCACTGAAAGGCATCAATGAATAAATAATTTCACCATTTCAGTAATATAAAACAGTAGAAAATAATATTGAAATCTATTATTTAGAATTGATTGAAAATACATTCTCATATCCTCTATTTGTAACAATCTAATTCTCCTAAAAAGGGAAATAGAGAAACTAGGAAAACAAAATAAAATAAAAGATTGTATATCTATTTTCTCTAATTAGGAAGATTCTAAAGAAATNTTCTCTAATTACAACACTCTCCCTCAAGTTGGTAAATGAATATCAATCATTCCCAACTTGTCTACAAGATCTTGAAATCTACCCAGAGGAAGCCCTTTTGTAAAAATATCTGCTATTTGAAGTTCTGTAGGAACATGAGTTGTAATCACAAAGTCTCTGTCAAGATTATCTTTGATGAAATGTCTGCCAATCTCAATGTGTTTGGTTCTATCATGTTGTACTGGATTATGGGCTATGCTCATAGCAAACTTATTGTCACAGTGTAGTTGTATCGGGTTCTCCACTTTGACTTTAAGATCATCCAAAATGATTTTCATCCAGAGTCNTTCACACATTCCTTGAGCAAGAGCTCGAAATTCAGCTTCTGCACTAGAACGAGAAACTCTATCTTGCTTTTTGCTTCTCCATGTTACTAGACTATCTCCAAGAAACACACAATACCCAGAAGTAGATTTTCTGTCAGTAATAAAACCTGCATAGTCAACATCAGTATATATCTTCATAGTCAATGTGTCTTCCCTTTTGAATAATAGCCCCTTTCCTGGACTTGACTTCAAGTATTGAAGAATTTTGTCAACTGCTTGCATGTGTCTCTCTCTTGGATCATGCATAAATTGGCTCATAACACTAATTGCATAAGCAATGTCTGGTCTTATGTGTGATAGATAAATCAATTTTCCTACCAATCTCTGATATTGGGCCTTCTCTACAGGAACACTTTCTTCACATCCCATTTTGTGATTCTGTTCTATAGGAACTGTTGAAGTTCTAAATCCTAACTTTCCTGTTTCTTTGAGGAGATCAAGTACATATTTCCTTTGGGAGATGAAAATTCCTTTCTTGGAGTAGGCAACCTCTATTCCAAGAAAATATTTGAGTTTTCCTAGGTCTTTCATTTCAAATTCAGCTGCCAATTTATCTTTTAATGCCAATTTTTCTGTTTCATCATCTCCTACAATAATCATATCATCAACATAGACAAGTAATAGAGTGAGTTTACCCGTAGAAGAGTGCTTTATGAATAGAGTATGATGTCCTTGGCTTTGTTTGTATCCCAAGGAAACCATTGCTTTTGTAAATCTTCCAAACCTGCTCTAGGGGATTGCTTAAGACCATACAATGCTTTCTTCAGGAGGCATGCCTTGTTTCTTTCATTTTTCACTTCAAAACCTGGGGGAATCACCATGTACACTTCCTCATCTAGATTTCCATGAAGAAAGGCATTCTTCACATCCAGCTGGTGTAAGTCCCATCCAAAATGGGCAGCCAAAGCGAGAATAACTCGAACTGTATTCATCTTTGCCACTGGGGCAAATGTCTCCTCATAGTCAATCCCATATGTTTGGGTATATCCTTTTGCCACCAATATAGCTTTATATCTTTTTATTGTCCCATCTGCCTTATGTTTCACTGTGAATATTCATCTACACCCCACTGCCTTCTTGTCTCTTGGCTTATCAACAATCTCCCAAGTTGAATTTCTTTCTAATGCATTCATCTCTTCTTTCATGGCCTCTTGGATTGAGGTAGGAATTTTTGTGGCATCAATGGCAGTAATAAAACTTTTGTGCTTATCAGAGAGATTGTTAGTGCAAACATACTGAGAAATAGGATATTTAGCACGTGATCTTCCTCCCTTTCTCAATGCAATAGGTAAATCCTCAGTAATACTTACCTCCTCCTCATTGATATCTTCAGGGATCCTCACCTCGGGATTAGACAATTTTTCTTGCTCAAGAGTTGAAGTGGGTTGTTCTCTTCAATCATATTTTTTGCCAAAAAATTTGTCTTCTTCTTCTTCCTCACTGTGGACTATGATACCTTCATTGCTCAAGTCTTGGGCATCCTACAAAAACAAACATCGTAATGACAAGGAGAGTTCATCCACTTCAAGTGCTTTCTCCCCCTGAAGTGGTAGACTGACATAAAAGGATTGTGTTTCATGAAAGCTGACATCCATGGTGATAAAGACGCGACGACTCTGAGGATGATAACATTTGTACCCTTTTTTATTAGAAGGATACCCAATAAAGACACATTTAAGAGCTCTGGGATCTAATTTACCGTGGTTAGGATGATGAGAGTGAACAAAAACAACACATCCAAAGACTCGACTAGGTAGACTCGTTAGTAGGGAAGAAGAAGGAACAAAAGACAATAGAGACTCTATAGGACTAATGCCATTTAAGATACGAGTGGGTAAACTATTGATGAGATATGTGGCAGTTAACACAGCTTCTCCCTAGTAATTTTTTGGAATAGACATTTGAAAAAGAAGAGCTCTAGTTACTTCAAGAAGATGACGATTCTTTCTTTCTGCAACCCCATTTTGTTGAGGGGTATTAACACAGGTTAGTTCATGAACAATACCATTATGAGACAAAAAATTGAGAAATTCATGATTCACATATTCAGTGCCATTATCAGACCTAATTCTTTTAATATTTTTTCCAAATTGATTTTGGACAAGATGGAAAAAATTAACAAAAATTTGAAAAACTTCGGATTTATTTTTCATAAGGTATGTCCATGTGACACGGGTACAATCGTCAATAAAGATAACAAACCATCTGGCTCCAGAAATAGAATCTATGGCAGGACCCCAAACATCAGAATGAATTTAATCAAATGGAGAAATACTCTTTTTATAACTAATAGGATAAGATGAACGATAGTGTTTTGAAAATTGACAAATATCACAATTAAAAGACTCAACAGATTCTTTGGTAAACAAGTGGGGAAATAAGGACTTGATAAGACTGAATGGAGGATGCCCAAGCCTTTGATGATGTAACCATATTTGGGATTTTGCCCACGTCTCAGATGTTGCTTGTTGACTCATGATTTTCGTATTGTTTTGGTCATCAAACTTTAAAAAATACAACCCACTATGCTCCTTAGCAGTTAAAATTGTCTTCCCCGTGGCAAGGTCCTGAAAAACACAATAAGTTGGAAAAAATGTTACTGAGCAATTTAAATCCTTTGTGAGTTTTTGCACAGAGATAAGATTGTTAGCTAATTGAGGAACATGTAAAACATCCTTCAAGACAATAGATGAGTCCAAAATTATATTTCCAGAGCCGCATATAGGTATACCCTGACCATTCGCAACTGTAATAAGTTGTTCTTTATTTCTTTTACCATATGAGTCGAAGGACACACCTAAAAGATATCATATGATCAGTTGCACCCGAATCAAGGATCCAAATACCTTGAGACACATGATCGACAGTATTGAGGCAAATCTTACCTTTTATGGACAAAGTGTATGATCCAGAGGACATACTCATTGATTCATCCATTGCTTTCAAAGGAATAATTTTTATTTCAGATATCCCGTAGAACTCAACGAGGGAGTCTCCAAGACGATGACGGTGTATGGGTCACACCGAGAAAAAAAGAACAAAACTTAAACAACCAGATCTACTCAAGAAAAGGTCAAACGGGTCGTCACAAACGCTAGGAACAAACTCAGGAGTCTCCGGCAACTCTTATGTGGCGGTGACGGCGAGTGGGTCTCGCCGGAAAAAAAGGAGCAAAACTTAAAACTCAGATCTGCTCAAATACAGCCCAAACGAGTCGTCACCGACCCTAGCAATGGACTCAGGGCACTCCGGCAACCCTGTTTGTGGTGGCGCCGACGAGTGGGTCTCGCCGGAGGTAGGCGCGTGGGCTACACGTGCCGGCAACGGTGGAGGCGCGTGGCGGCTCCTCTGACGGAGCGACTTCCAACGTTGTGGTCGTCGGAGTTGGGCGCACCTTTCTGCCCTATCAACGACCCCAACCGGCGATGGCGACAATGGTGGTGGTCAGACGGCGGCGGCGACGACTGTGCAGCGGAATGGAGTTCCAAGATCGGAAGCTCTTGATACCAAGTAGAAAATAATATTGAAATTTATTATTTAGAATTGATTGAAAATACATTCTCATATCCTCTATTTGTAACAATCTAATTCTCCTAAAAAAGGAAATAGAGAAACTAGGAAAACAAAATAAAATAAAAGATCGTATATCTATTTTCTCTAATTAGGAAGATTCTAAAGAAATCTTCTCTAATTACAACAAAAACATTGATTGGTTACAATACATTTTACAACCACCGATTTCAAAACAGAAGAATTCCACAAGATTCTAAAAAGTGGAGAATGATTATTTTGTGGTATGCTTAATTTATTAAAAAGACCAAGATAATAACAATTAACCGGACCACTGATTCCCTATTTTCCATAAACAACCCAAGAAAAGCAAGCATATATGTTAGATTACCACATATGTCTGCCAAATCAAGAGAGCCTATCACAATATGCAATTATCAAGATGAGCTATATTCTGACACCATATCAGATTTCATCCTAAAACCTATTGGTATTAAGTGAAGTTACACAGCAAATATATAAGCCATATACCAAGGACTGAGGCAGACCATGTGGGATTTCCCAACACCCACCTTATATAGAAGTCTTGCAAATTAGGAGAACTTACCAGTGGAGGTGACTACTAAGAGGAGTTATAGTCTCTGATACCATATCAGATTTCATCTTGAAACCAATTGATATTACATGAAACTGTCCAGATAACACTAATTAAGGCAAGTGATGTAGGACTTCCCAACAATGTACACTATGAGACAGATAGCACAACTTTCATGCTATCTTCCCATTCCTAAATATTTGTTTAACTACTGCTCCTATTTAAAAAAACTGCTCTTACTTGAAAGCTTTATCATATGACAATAAAATATAAGTTTTGTTAAGATATTATTCAGATTAGATATTCAGTTTTTGGTTTTCTATTCTTTGATTCTCTCCTACATTCCTTACATAAACTGTTGTAAACACTAAACTTTACGAACTTATTTTGCTGTCCATCAGCATAAATATTGAACAAAATCATATAATGCAATATGCAATTTTCATAATACTGTTTCAGGTTTTCCAATGACTTCAATTAAATCACAAAACTATTGTTTGAGCCCTAGGAGACAAATGTCCATTAAATATTTTCTAATGAAACTAAATTTAACCAACAAACTTAAGACAGATACTTGTAGCTTAAACAGATCAAATAAAACCCACTTAAAATAATGTACCAAAAAGAAAAATACCACTGCATTTTATCCAAAACAGTACAGCAGAAGCAACTACAAATGTTTACAAACCTTGCATGAGCGAATAAAGCTTTGGTAATAACAAGTAGTGTGGATGAAAAGACAAGAATGTTTATACTGTAATGCAATTCAGTAGCGAGTTCCCTTAAAATTTCCAAAACTCTTTCTGTTGCCTTGGCATTTGCTTCATGGTACCTTAAACAGATAAACTTATCAACATATATGATTTAGCAAAAAGAACTACAGGAGTTTGACAAAATAAAAATAATAATAATAATAAGATACAATTACTCATAAAAAAAGGTACCTTGTTAATGCAGCCTCAACCTTCGGTGTGGTAAACCATTCCTCCCCAACCTTTTTACCTTTAGAATCTAAAGCATGCCTAAGCTGTTTAATCTGTTCCTCCCCAGGGCTACCAGACCACAAATTCGGTGTAAAGCGTTTGCCTCTGAACCAAACTGCCTCATGCTCACGAGCATAACAAATTTCCCCCCTAGGACCTCCAAGTGGGGCTAAAGTAGCCTTTACTCTAGAAACAACAGGAACAAAATCTTCAGTGACCTGCAATAATGTTGGGACAACATTAATGTTGCATAAACAAGACTCCAAATATGCAAAATGTATAGACAACGTTGAGTTACATAGACCTACTGCTATGTGCAAGACCTCAGCTGCTTTTTGCACTGCAGTAAACACGTCATCTATGTGGATTCTTTTAATTCGACCTTTCCATTTAGACTCCATATCTTCAAAAAATTCATGAGGTATAAGAGAGAAAGAGTTGACTTTCTGATCATTCCCACCATCCAGAGAGATTATTTCACCAATCTTACTAGATGCAACTTCACATCCAGCAACCTGGAAACAAAATAACATTAGGGTAGTCTAATATATTAGGGTAGAATTATTTATGGGTAAGAGTAAATCATATATATATATATATATATATATATATATATATATATATATATGAAATATTAAACTAAATTTGGAATATATTAACAGCACTTGAAATAATAGATCCCTATTATTCAAGGATATAATTAGATCCCTATAAATTATTCAAGGATATTTACAATACACACTTTATCTATAGCCAGTTAAATATGGAGTAAGAAAATATAATTGTTGGCACTCCCCCTCAAGCTGGTGAATGTGTTTTCCATTCCCAGCTTGGAAACAATCCTTTCACAATTGTTGCTATGTGTTCCTTTGTTAGAAGGTCTACAAGATTGTCTTGAGAGGAGACATATGGAATGCAGATTTGACCATTGCCTATGTTAGATGTTAAGATATAAATAGATATTATTAGTTACCATATCTTGTGTTAGTTATAATATTATGTGTATTTGGGTTTAGCCCATATTTTCGTGTATGATTCTTCATTATAAATACAATATCCTATTTGTATGTTCTACGCAAGGAAAAATTAATCCTACACCTAGTTTTTCACTATTTTCACATGGTATTTAGAGCTAGGGTTTTTTGGTAAACCCATATTTTTTTGCCACTATTCAGATCGGCAACCCCTCCGATCAAATCATCTCAGCCAAGCGACCACCATGCAGAAAAAATCACCCAAATTAGAGCTCTCATGCACTTACGTGCCAATCCAAGTCTCGTGTTCTCCACATCTTTCTACCACACGTGGCGGTGCATGTCAACCCGTCCCCAAAAGTGACCACATGTGAGGAATTTTGGCTTGAAACAATGTGAGGCGAATCATTCAGTATTTTATGGCCATTCTTCTTCTGACAAATGTGTTTATCTTAGGGTTTATGTTAATGATATTATCACAGGAAATGACGTCACTAGAATTGCTCAATTAAAGAATCATTTGTTCAGTCACTTTCAGACCAAAAATCTGGGTCGCCTAAGTGCAACAATCAAAAGAAGGTATTTCCCAAAGAAAATAAGCTCTTGATATTTTGGAGGAAACAGGCCTGCAAAATTGCAAGCCCACTAATAGTCCTATGGACTCAGATCAAAAGTTAATGAGAGATCAAGGTGAACTTTTCTCAGACCCAAAGAGATATAGAAGGCTGGTTGGAAAACTCATCTATCTTACCATAAGAAGACCTGATCTTTCTTATCCGGTGGGAGTTTTGAGCCAATTTATGCAAAATCCACACGTTGATAATTGGAATGTAGTGATTCGCATTCTTCGATATGTAAAAGGGAACACGGGACATGGGTTGTTGTATGAGAACAAAGGAAGCATGGTTATCAAACTCTCGAGTTAACTTTACGTTTCCAGACATGGCTTCCGAGATAACTTGAAAATAAACTCGTTTTCTGTGTAAACTCGGTAAAATCAACTATGAAATCAGTAGGATCGTGTAGAATCGCGAGTTTGGAACGATTCTGCGAGCTTGAAAGTTATATATTTAATGAAATGCATCAAAATTAATGACAATAATCCAAGTATTTATGTTTTACAATATTTATTTTTATGAACAATATAACTATAAATTTTATTTATTTAAAGTTATATAATTTTGTAGACTTATTTGAATTAAAATATTATTTATATAACTTTTTTCATTTGAAGTAAACTCTTACGAGTTTACGAGTCGAGTTTACGAGTCGAGTTTACGAGTCGAGTTTACGAGTCGAGTTTACGAGTCGAGTTTACGAGTCGAGTTTACGAGTCGAG
>NC_028358.1:9833383-9881669 GCF_000741045.1 Vigna radiata var. radiata
CGAGTTTACGAGTCGAGTTTACGAGTCGAGTTTACGAGTCGAGTTTACGAGTCGAGTTTACGAGTCGAGTTTACGAGTCGAGTTTACGAGTCGAGTTTAAGAGTCGAGTTTACTCGACTTTCACGAGTTTACGTAAACTCTCGAATTTGATAACCTTGAAAGGAAGTACTTGAGTCGAAGAATATTGTGATGCAGATTAGGTTGGTTGTCCAATTGACAAATGATCTACCACAGGATATTGTGTATTACTTGGAAGGAATCTTGTATCTTGGAAAAGTAAGAAACAAAGTGTTGTTGCTCGATCTAGTGCAGAAGCGAAATATCGATCTATGGCTCTAACTACATGTGCACTTGTGTGGATTAGACAACTCCTTCAATAGTTGAAATTTTGTGAAATGAGCAAATGAAGTTGTATTGTGACAACCAAGCATCCCTTCACATTGTCTCCAATCCAGTGTTTCATGAGATAACAAAACATATAGAGATTGCTTGTCATTTTATTAGAGAGAAGTTGTTGTCCAAGGATCTTGCTACTGTGTTTGTCAACTCTAATGAACAATTCATAAATATTCTGACCAAATCTCTAAAGGGGCCTAGAATTCAATTTATATGTTCCAAGCTTAGTGCATATGACCTATATGTTGCAGTTTGAGGAGTGTTGAAATGTAATGTTCTTATTATTATCATTAATACTTATGTAAGGGAACTCATCTATTAGGTTTTAGGGTTTCCTGACCTTTTGTATTCTGCACTATTGTACTCTATAAATATAGTAGTAAGTTGTATCAGTGGTTTAAGTGAAAAAAAAAAACAGTTTTCAACTAATTCTATGCTCTTCAAGTCTAACAAATATGGAAATAGGATATGATTTTATTACATCAAATAGAGAAAATTCTTAACAAATGTTTCTCATTATTAGTCAATGACATGCATACAACTTACACCATTACAAACAATCCCTTCTATAGAGATAAAAAAATTATTTATGGGTCATCCTATAGTTGATTTGTTTTGAGAAGTTGGTTAACCCAATTTCCTACTGGTGAAACAATCCCTCCTTTTTATTTCAATAAAGTGAAGAAACAAACTTTTCAAACTCACCAAGGTTTCAAAGTCAATTTCTAACCCAGTTGTCGCCCATGTGGGTGCGATTAAATTTTCCAATATTTCATTGAGCTCAAGGGTCCTATACATCTGCAAAATTTCATCGACCACATTCTTTATTCTACAAAATTCCATATGATTGACCTCTCTCCATTCAAGTAGCTTTACAAGCTGCACAAAAATGCACATGCAGAATGGTTAAAATAAAATTAAAAAAAAAAAAGTGTAAGGATCTAAATATAAAAGGTATTGAAAATATAGTACAGTAAATATTGTTACACTTTATATATTGACTGTGTAAGAGATGTAAATAAGGATTAGGCCAATAGTCACAGACCAATCTAGGAATAAAACTTGCGACTAATCTCTCTTAATTGGCAGAACATTAAAAACAAAAAGAACACAATATATCCTAAAATACTGAAAATAATATTCTCTTAGCTGTACAAATTAGAATTAATCAGACCATTCTCTTTAATGATATAAATCTGAATGAAACTTCTCAATAACCAACACATAACATTGGAGCTCAAAATGGAAAAAAGGAAATTTCCATCATATAATTAGAAAAGAAAAAATGTCAATTCAAGTCTCTTGCTCAAATAAAAGCAAACAAGTATGAACCATGAAATAAAACAGTCATGACATACAACACTTTTGCAAGAACTTGTTTCTATCTAAAGTTCCATCAACAATATAAAGTTCGGACACTCCTCTTCAATAGTGTCTCCCTATCCACATATATGACACCAACCCACGTATGACATTGGTGCGGCACAAATCAGCCACTGTTGAAGTGCCAAATTTAAAAAACGATTTCTAATGTCTGACACAGCTTTGACATGACTCCAACAAAGTGCTAATGAGGACAGGCTGTGATTTTTTTATGCTAGAAATCAATAAAACATACTGTGTAAGTTTCCACTATAATTATAGAAATAAGAAGTAGATCCTATATAATCAAGAGTTAGGAACATTTTATTTATTCTTGTACCATATCTTCATATATTATGATATTCTCTGAGGTTGTTAATTCTCCTTAGATGAACCCCGCCCGCTAGAGTGTCTTTTTCAATAATCATGATCAAGACCAAAATGAAATAGATTCTTTTTTACTTTTCAAAGTTTAGATTCATTTTTTTATAAGGCAACAGAATGTTTTAACTATTATATTTGACTAACTTTTAAATAGATTATTTTGAATATAAAATTTTGATTGTCAATTAAAAAATTAATACTTATGCTTAATATAAATATATTCATGTTGCTATATCTGAAATTTTGGAGGTTATAATGTGTTGTATTCATTACCTATGTTCATGTCCATGCTTTATAGAATTTCGATGACCCTAGCCTAAATTTCCTATTCTCTTTCATATCATTGATCTCATCCCTTTCATCATCCAAACTTCACTAGTGGTCCAACAAGTTCATAATTGTTAGAATCTGTTTTATTTCTGTCAGAATCATTGTTTTTTTATTAGTTATATTTTTTTCCTTATTTAACAGATTATAATTATTGTAAATAATGGGGATATCCTTGAATCATAGGGATCTAGTTGTCTAGGAGTTATTATTGCTTCCTAAAATAGCTTCCTAGCCTTGAATATATGGATTGTATTCTCAGCATAATAATAATATAAGATTCTACCCTAAATTGTGAGATTAATCATAATCTAACTTGTGTAATTTCCATCCAAAACAAGTAGCTAGAGCAAGAACAACTCAAATTGTACTCCTCTTTGCTACAAGAGAAAAAGCCTCATCTTAATCAATTACCCCTTTGCAACCAATCCAGCTTTATACCTATCTAGTGATCCATCTACCTTATGTTTCACGGTAAATTCATTAGCACATCCAAGTCCATTTTAAGTGAATTTGTACAATGAATACCTTCAAAACAAGACAATCCAATAAGCTTCTTTATCAATCATTGAAGCACACAAGCTAGTAACTCTTTGGCCATGGTTATCCATGCTATTAATTGTACTTTTCTTAGTTATTCTCATATCCAAATTGTGCATCAATGTCAAGTTCTTCAATAATACCCATATTAGAACTCGAGATATTAAATATTTCAACTTCTAAACCCCCAAACCATCTCTCAACTTCTTAATGCATACCAAATGCTTAACATGAATCGCAAAGTACTCCATCTTTTTCACTAGCCCTTGTTTTTCTCCTAATTACACAAAACCACAACACCTAACACAATGTCTACTAGTGTCAAAGTTTCAAGCAACAATTCAGTTACTACCAACATAACAAGTTCTTAACAAACCTAGTTTCATAATACCAATAGTAGAATCAGCCACATTTTATTTGTAGCAAACAATAATTCCTTTCAAAACCACAGTTAGAAAATGGCCAAACAAAAATAATTATTTCTCCAAAATAAGAAAATCCAAATACAAAAGCCTTTAAAGCCCCAAAACTTTTCCGCTAAGAAACTTCTTTTCTACTTGCTACATACCCAAAAGTTGAGAATCAAGAACTATGTCATGCTTGTTTCATATATATTTAAACATAAAAGTATAATACAACTTACAAATTAAAGCTAATATTAGTTTTTCAGATTGAATAATGAAGCATTAATTAGTGAACAAAAACAAAAACATTAATAACCCTTTTATTTTCAGGCCAGCACATGTGTTTATGCTAGAGAGCAAGAACTATAAAGACTAATCTTCATAAAAGAAGTACTTGAAGATTGCATGTGTTAGAAATATTATATTTAGTTTATATTTATCTCTTATCTTTAGTTAGTTAGTTTATATTTCTTATTTAGTTTGTTTATATTTCTTATTTATATTTTGGGCTTAGCCCATATTTCTTCTATTATAAGTAGAGAACCCTATGTGTGTATTTAACACAAGGGAGATTTCCCCTCATCTCTTTCACTATTTCATATGGTATCAGAGCAAGGTTCTCTGATTCTTTAGCCGTTGTCTTCGCTGTCTGTCGGCAACCCCTACTAAAAGTCTTTCAACCTATGTCATTCTGCTGCAGCCAAGAAAGGCCACTGCCTCCGCTGTGCATCGCCGCTACTTGCCATCGGTCATCATCATTCGCCACCGTAAGCCGTCGTACACCGCCGACCACCATCACAGTTCCGACCGGTGACCAGCGGATCTGGACCGCCTCTTCGAGCGACGGCCAACCACACCGGTTCCGATGGCTACCTCCCATTCACGCGCCGCCACGAGCACCAAATCTATCCGCCGCCGGCCACCGTCTCATTTTTCTCCGATGACCAGCGGATCTGGATCATCACTTTAAGCGCGACCTAACCCTGGTGGTCGTCGTCTCTGTCTCCGCTCAACGCGCCTCCACGCGTCGTCTTTCTCCGACAAATCTCGAACGCGTACTGTTCACGCGTCGTTGTCCCGGTGTCGGGATCACACCGCGCCGCTGCCGGTCTTCTCGCCAGAGCTACCTCTCTACGGTATGACCCTCCAAAGCAGCCATTGCTGCCATCGTCATTGTCTTCAGCATCTTCGTCTTCTCACCGCACACTTTCGCATTGCGGAATCTTCCTCTCGTATCTGCGTTCTGGTGTATGCCTCCACGAATGGGTTCTAATTCCCTTTTCTCGTGCTGCACCGATTGGACCTTGCCATCCGCTGCTTGTGCCGCCACTGCACTCAATCACTGTTGTCACAATCTGTTGCCAGTCCTACCTCTACTGCTTCCGCTATCTTATCGTTTCTGAAAGGTCTTCAAGGACAGTTAGTGGTTAACACCAAGAAATTTCAACACTAAAATTATGGGTTGAAACAATATCACCAACCCTTTGTCAAATCTGTCAGATTTGTTTTTGGGTGCTTTGATGAATAAGAGCTCATTATGATCTTCCACTTTCACGGCCTGTCATCGGCGCGCCGTCATTTCCGCCGTTCGTCGTGAGGGGGAGTATGAACCAGGTTTTAGGCTTTCAGACTCCACTAGTCAATGATGGCAGTCCTTGCAGTTTTGTCGCTTTTAGCCACTACAGGCCCCATCAGTCAGTGATGGCATTCCCTGTAGTTTTGTTGCTTTTAGCCACTACAGGCCCCATCAGTGAGTGATGGCATTCCCTGTAGTTTTTGTTGGAAGTCCCACATCGACTAGAGATAAGGTTAAGTGAGGTGCAAACCTCACCTGACAAGCCGGTTTTGTGAGGTTGAGTTAGGCCTAAAACCCACTTTCTAACATGGTATCAGAGCCATGATTAGAGCCTATCATAGCGAGTTCTAAGTGGGCATTTCTATTTCTATTCCACCCGTTGTCGGACCTCTATTGGACCACCCAATTTCTACTATCATGCATGAGATGTCTATACCTCGGCGTGAAGGGGGTGTGTTGAAAGTTCCACATCGACTAGAGATAAGGTTAAGTGAGGTGCAAACCTCACCTGACAAGCCGGTTTTGTGGGGTTGAGTTAGGCCTAAAACCCACTTTCTAACAGTTTTGATGCAAGCCCCATCCTTACTTGATGACAATCCAGTCCCTGGAGTTTGTCATTGTTCTCCTTTGTCAAAGTCATCCCACTTGAAGTTTCATGGTGCTATTTGAAGTTTCATGGTGCTGTTAGTTGTTCGTCGACATGTGATTGCGCATCTGTTTGTCACACACTCTTGAAGACAAATCATATATTTCAAATTGAGTTTATTTATTCCAAGCTTGGTCCATACAATCTGTATGCTCCAGCTTGAGGGGGAGTGTTACAAATATTATATTTAGTTTATATTTATCTCTTATCTTTAGTTAGTTAGTTTATATTTCTTATTTAGTTTGTTTATATTTCTTATTTGTATTTTTGGCTTAGCTCATATTTCTTCTATTATAAATAGAGAACCCTATGTGTGTATTTAATACAAGGGAGATTTCCCCTCATCTCTTTCACTATTTCATAGCATGAATAATAATTACTTGCAGGAAATCATTATGAGCACCTTTAAATTTGCAATTCATCCTGTTAAAGGTTGCAATCATAATACAACTAATTTTCATTCTATGTTTGACAGAAAAAAAACTGCTTTAGAGTACATAGGATACAAGCAATTTAATAATAACCTTTGCTGAAGAAACACAAGTAAATTCTGGAATTGAGCAAGTTAAACTGCTCATAAGTTTGCATGTTTCTGTTAAACAAAAAGAATGAAATAAGTCCAAATTTAGGTACAAAATGCCATTATAATAATAGCAATATAAATGTAAAGAACATAATTGAGAATACTTTTAATTGCAATAAAAAGATTAAAAGCAATAGAGTAGAATAGCAAACATTTTGTACAAGTACAACAACAATTCAAAACAAGCTCAACAGCTTAACATTTCAAAACGACCACAGGAGCTTAAAAATCAACACTAACCCATATAAGTTCAAAATAAATGATAATTTTAAAATCAAAATATATAGTTTTTTAGTTTCAAGTATTTATTTTCTCATTTTGTTTAGGTTGAAAGAATATAATATAGAATAAATAGGCGGATAAATAATAACACCTCATGTGATACAGCCCTACATGTCATTAAAGGTGTGGGAAAGGAAAATTATTTGAAGTGACATTCAATCCTTTATTCCTGTTATTCTGAAAGTCTTTGACCAATTGCATTTTATCTCTTATTTTATCTTCCTTCTAAGGTATTCTTTCATTTATAAACGTTTGTTTCATTATTTTCTACTATTTTTGTCCTACTATTGATTTTATTTACTTCTAAACATATGTCATATTTTATTTATGACTATGTGAGCAAAAGAAATGTTGGCACCAATACCAAATTCTTCTAGTTCTAACTTACAAATTCCAAGTAAGTCTATTTTAAAAGATGTTTAACAAGTTGATTATGCTTCTTTATGGGCATATGTCAGTTTATTAGACAAAGGAACAAAAGGAAGAGGAAACAAGAGAAGGTCTTGTAATTTTTTTCAAAAAGATTTTAAAAGTTCTCACTCTAGAGTGAAAGCTCATTTATTAAAATTCATGGATGCGAAAATAGTGTGCTCAAACGCAGATGAAGAATATTTGAAGTAAAAAGTGAACTTTAAGCCTCGACTTTAAGCTTAACTCAATCTCATAAAAGATTTAAATTTTTGAAACATTCATTGCAATCCATGGTGATTAGCAAAGAATAGAGTTCTTATAGAGAAGATGATGTGGGCAAAGCACAAGCTATTAAAGATTCTGTTTTGAATAATGTATGGTGAGACAAAATTAAGAGTACGATGTGAGCAAAGCACAAGTTATTAAAGATTTTGTTTTGAATAATGTATGGTGGGACAAAATTAAATATATTCTGGCTTTGGCTGAGCCTATATTTAACATGCTTAAAGCTTGTGACTCAAATAGTCCCACTCTTCATTTGGCCTGAGATGTGGGATACCATGATAGAAAAAGTGAAGACAGTTATATATAGGCAAGAAGAAAAAGAAGGAAATGATACATCAACATTTTATGAAGTAGTTTACAATATACTAATAGCAAGGTGGACTAAAAGTTTAACTGTTCTCCATTGCATGGTTCATTCTCTGAATCTTAAGTAAACATATGTTAACAAAACATTTTTTTTCAATAACTTATATCTAAATAATTAGAAAGTTACTAATTTATATATATAATTTTTTCTCAATTTGTATTTATAGGTATTATAGTGAAGAATGACTTCAAGAGACTTCAAATAGGATCCTCCAACATGAGGATGAAGAGATTTGTAAGGAGAGGAATAAGTATATCAAAAAAATAATTCACAATTAGTGAGGAAAGAAGAAAGGTTTCACTTGAAATATGTTGATTTCTCATCAAAATCAAATAGTTTTTCTTCTACTCAATTGATATATGGATATTAGATATTAAATATTGGTGGGTGATGCATTATTCTTTTACCCCTCTCCTTCAAAAGCTAGCATTGAAACTTGTGCAACCTTGTTCATCATCTTGTTAAAGGAATTGGCGTACCTATTCATTCATTCACTAGTTAAAAAGAAATAAGTTAAATCCTAAAAGTGTAGAAGACTTGGTTTATGTTCATACTAATTTGCGATTTTTGGCTAGGAACAATGAAGAATACAACCAAGGAGCACTGAGATGTGGGACACCAGTGGAGATCTATGGGATGTTTGATGATGTTGCAAAACCTTAGAGTGCCAATATTATCTCTTGATAAACCAGATATGGAAGTTGTCTTATTTACAAACGATACTCAAGGAGGGGATGAAATTTAGACTATTCTTATTTCTAAGCAAAACGCAATAAATAGTAATTTACAATTTTTATTTGTTAAAATGATTAAAACTATAATTTGCTATTTCTAGTTTATATATACAATTGAGTTTAATATATTTAGCATATTCAATTTATATATTAATAATTATTCATTTGTGGTATGATTTGAAAGGTATTACAATAGCATTACATATTTTTCAAAATAAAATGAATTGTCTTATCAGATATGTGTTGTACCTTATACTTTCAATGATAAGACGAATCGGCATCCAATACTCATAGTATTTGTGCATCATTGGTAGTAAGTAGTTGCACTGAAAAATTTATATATGTTGTACCTATGAACTGTTACCAATAATTACTTAGACAAAGCCTTTTTCTTGTACCTTTTTGTGTTCCTAATGTAATTTTCTTCAATAAATAAGAAAGATCAGCTGAGAGATCATCAATCTCTTAGGCTCATTTTAACATATTTTTAATCTTACGTAGGACTACACATTGGAGAATTTTGACAAGCTGCAGTATGAAAAGGAAGTACAATGTGTATAGTTGTATAATGTAAAATATAGATTTGATGGCATACTGCAACCTACAAAGCAAGGCTAGTTGATATAAGTTACACAGAGTCCTATGATGTTGATAATGAGGAGACATTCACTCTAGTAGCAAAAATGAATATTGTGAAAATGATCCCTTATTGGCAGCTTATTTTGGCAGGAAGTTGCAACAATTTGATGCGAAAAATTGTCTTGCTAGTACATCTAGAGAAAGAACTCTACATGGAGATTCCTCTCGATTTTAGGTGTATAGAAGAGGAGAATAAAGTGTGCAGATTTAAAAAAAGTCTTGTGTGGATTCAAGCAGTTACCCTGTGCTTGATTTGGTAGACTCTGTAAAGATTAAAACAGAGAAAATATATTTCTGAAGGGCTTAATAGACCCTCCTCATGTTCTACTATTTATATTGATAAAGAATTGATACAATAGGGAGATGGAAGGTCAAGGAACTGTCCTAGACTACTAGGTACAATCATTATAGATAACCCAACACATTACTCCCTACTTTAGTCTTATTGACTATCCTAACACAGTAGACTTAGTAATTATTCTACCATTAAGATACACACAGCTCACACACAACTCACACATTAACCAATAATTCTAACACTCCCCCTCAAGCTGGAGCATACAAATTGTATGAACCAAGCTTGGAATAGATAAACTTGATTTTGAAACAGATGATTTTTCTTCAAGAGTGTGAAGCAGTGTGTTATCACATGTCAACGAACAACTAATAGCAACTTGTGAAACTTCAACTTCAAAAGTGGATGACGGAGAGCAATGGAGGACAATGACAATCTGCAAGGACAAAAACCCTCATCAAGTAAGGATGGGCTTGCAGTGGCTAAATGTGACAACTACAGGGACTGCCATATCTGAGACTGATGGGTGATGGGGCCTGTAGTGGCTGAAAGCTACAAACTACAGGGACTACCATACTTATGTGACTTTAACTGCCATACTTAGCTTGCAGTTTTGCCATATCTGAGATTGATGGGTGATGGGGCTTGTAGTGGCTGAAAGTTACAAACTACAGGGACAACCATACTTATGTGGCTTGCAGTGTCTTGGAAACATACTCCCCCTCACTGTGAACGGTGGAAACAATGAAATTGTTGATTGGGATTGGAAGCATCACAGTTACTAAATATAAACACGCATAAATGACTTCCACCAAAGAGATTTCCACTAAAAGTGGATGACGTCCTGCAGCAGCAAACAATATCAAACTCCAAGAAACGGATTAAGGCCTGTAGGGACTGGATTTCCATCATCACTAATAGATGGGAAGCCTTCAATGGCTAACAACAAATCTGCACGAACTTAACTGTCTTGATCAGCAACAAATGGAAGAGGCTTAACAGCATCAGCATGGTTTTCCATAAGGTATGCCGCTAGACCCAAATAACCCAATAGTAGGCACGAGAACAAAACCATAAGAACAAAGCAGGTCCTACTGCAAGTCTCACTTTACTTGTTCCATACTTTTGCACACTGAACAAAATGACAAGGCAGGAAACTAAAATCATCAACACTTCATCTTTCTCTATAGCATCTACCCCAACTTTTAAACCACCAACAGAGTACTGACATTGCCGGTGTAACAACACCATTAGCAATCACCATGGAAGTACCAGTAAGAACTAATATTAGTGCAGACTTTCATCCGAATGAGTGCCAAATTTGCTGGACTACGCACAGTTGCTCCGATAGCACCAGCAAAGAGCCCACACAGAGCTTTCTGATACACTGGCAGAGGCTTTCCCTCATTAGCCTCAATTGCTTTGTTTGTCAAGATTTTAAACTATCCAAGACGAGCAGTGGTGTATGTAGCCTGCCTGAGTAATCCAACAGATAGACCCTTATAAAAGGCAGTAATTCCCTCGTTCTTGAGCATGTTGGAAGTGAACTGCGCAGCCGATCCTTGCCCCAGTTGAATCCTCACCTTGATCATATCGATGGGCTGAATGACGCAGGTACCGCCATTGACGAAAGGCTTGATGGTAGACCAGACGCCAGAAACAGGAGCCTTGGCCTTCTTCTCGTCTCCCATTGTTGTTAGGAAAAAAGAGCTTCAACGAAGAAGAAGAGGGAGAACGAGAAAGAAGTGAGCGAGTGGTGCTCTGAGAGCTGAATGAAGCATGTCCAAGAGAGAGAAGGAGGTCCGGCGAGTCTACCGGATGCGACACGGTGTGATTCTGACGCTGGGAAGGCGGCGCGTGACAAACACACGTCCCAGATCTGACGGAGAGATGAGGCGCGTGGAGGCGCATTGAGCAGAGTATGGCCCTGACTTCGACGGGGTTGGCCGCCGCTCGAGGAGGCGGTCCAGATCCACTGGTCACCGGTCGAATCTGCGACGGTGGCCGGCAGCGGACGGTGGTCGACGGCGGACTGATTTGGCGCTCGTGGCAGCGCGTTCAGAGGAGGTTGGTCTTGTCTATGGCATGGTTGGCCGTCGCTCGATGAGGCGGTCCAAATCCACTGGTCACCCACCGGTCAAACTGAGACGGTGGCCGGCGGCGGACGGTGGCCAATAATTCTAACAGACTCAATCAGATCAAGATCTCCTTGGGTACCAAGAGACTCAAGGTGAAGATATTGCATTAATCAATCGTTCCTTAAAAGGGAAACTTAGTCTACTCTTAATCTATGTATATGACATGATTGTTATAAGAGATGATGAACAACAGAAACAAATTTTGATAGAAAAGCTCATTGCTCAGGTTTTAATGAAGTATTTAAGAAAAATAAAGCACTCCTTGGGGCAGAAATTACTTACTTGAAGAAAGTAATCTTTGTCTCCCAAAGAACGTATGTTCTTAACTGTTGTAATTTGAGAAGATATCTTTAGAATATTCTTAATTAGAGAAAATAGATATATAATCTTCTATTTTATTGCGTTTCCCTAGTTTTCCTAGTTTCTCTATTTTCCTTTTTAGGAGAATTAGATTATTACAAATAGAAGATATGAGAATGTATTTTTCATGATTTAGAATAATAAAATCAATCCTATTTTCTACATTAGCCTTCTCAAAGTAATGGGTAAGATTGATTGTGTTAAATGTACTTACAATAAGTGTCTAGTTCCATGCTCAAGATAAAATGTAGTTGTAAGGTGATCGACACTTGATTGTAGAAAAACTAGATAAGGGCCTCATCACCCCTGTTTACACCCCACTTGGGATTCATTTAGCATATCAATTTACAAAGGTTCTTCCCACAACAATAATTTCGAATGGAATATATTCATTCACAAGCTTAAGAGGAAGTGTTGAATAGAAGAAAATATTTTTTTAGTTATAGGAAGGTATTGCAGTCATTATCAGTGTAGTACAATAATATACTAGAGATCTTTGTAATCATTCCTCTAGGAGAGTAGAGCTTTCTATATAAAGTGTTTATATATAGAGAGAGAGAAACACACATACATAATATATATATATATATATATGTGTGTGTGTGTGTGTGTGTGCGCGCGCTTATGTACGGTTTCCAATTCAGTTTAGATTTTTTTTCTCCTCTCATATATCCAAATCCTTTTCTAGTCAAACTATTAAAAATTACCCTGAATTTTGGCTGCAATCTCATAAGAAGGAGGATTCAAGAGAAGATTCCTTATATACCTGCGAAGCAAACATAAATTAATCATCTAATATGGATTCTAGAATTAATTGCCACGAAACTACTTTGAGCTAAAGTTAATTATAAAAACTAAAATAAAAGGGGGGAAATAGTAAAAATAAACAATTCAAATAGAAAATTTTAGTCAAGTTGAGTCAATGAATTACACAATTAAATGGTTCAAAACTACAAAATATAAACAAAATAAACAATTGACTCAAAACAAGGGAGACAATATACCCACATCTAGAGATGGTAACAGGTCGGATCGGGCACAGATAGTGCGATACTCGAATCCGACCCACATGTAAAAATTGTACCCGTTACCCATCCCGCTACCCGTTGGGTACCCGCATTAAAAAAACCCACAGATTTTTTCTAATCCGTGGGTACCCGTTAGATACCCATTTATATCCGTTTTCCAATAGTGTGTGCATTATTATCCAAGCCCAATGGCCCAAACTCTATTCTCTTTTTATTTTTTTCAAAACCCACAAACCCTAGATCTACTCCAAAGCTTATCAAATCTGCACTACAAAGAGAAATATATCAAAGCTAACTTCACCCTTGCATCAATCCCTTGAAACCTTTTTCCTTTTCTAAACTTCTTTCCAGAGTTAAGGGGAACACAGAAACTTTAGGTTGGAATAAAAAAAATAAAACAACCAAACTAAATGGAAAAATAAAACAAGCAAAACAATCAAACCATCTTGCAAATGCAAATAAACCAGCTTTTATAACTTTGGACTTCTTTCATAATAAATGTCTTCTTCCCATGTATAGGGAAGTTTAGCTCATGGATTGCCTTATAGCTAACTAGCTTGTTCTTTGGTATGGTCTTCCACACTTTCATTTTTCTTAGTGGGCTGGGTTTGCCTCCCCACTTTCGTATTTCATTTCCAATAATAATTATTCTAAGAATGTTGCATATGATTGATATTAGTTGTAGAGCTAACTTGGGTTTGCAACTTGTATACTGATGTTATAGCATTCTTTCTAAAAAAAAAAGATAGAACTAGTCTTTTACAAAATGAAAAGGCTAAGTATGCAATAAATAGGAAAAGTTTAAAGGTAAGTGGGTCAAATAATTATCATGGAGTAATTTTAAACATGATACAACAAAAGGAAAAAGGAATCCGTCACTCACAGAACTGGTAATCCATTGCAACTTAGTGGAAGTAAGACCTTTAACAAAGAAGGTATTCCATCCGTTTGAATGGCACCTAAAATGCAAGACACTGGTTTAGGAAAAAGAAAATGACATGTGGACAATTAACAATCCATCATTAGTAATATACAAACCAATTTGAGTAGATGTTCCAAGAGTTAAAGGTCGAGCCCTATGTCCCGAGGATACAGTTGCATTTCGAAAATTAATCTCATCACCAAGGCCATAAAGCTCCTTTACCTATGTTCAAAAGTGAAATAAACATGTAATGTTAAATGACTCATTTGTGTACCATTCATTTTAAAAAGGAAAATGCATATCATTTGTTTCTATACCTTGACCAAGAGATCACAAAGAGGGTTGCCATCAAACCATTCAAAATGTCTAGAACTACATTCTCCCCATAGGAGACCCCCCTCGCCGAATTCTCCCCATTTGCATGTTCCTACGAAAACAATCCTGAAATGCTTAACAAAGATGAGGAACACAAAAAGTATTTATATCTACTAATTATCTCTCTATTCTATCAAAGTTACTCCGGTCAGGTGGAGAACTCCAATCAATACTTGGGTTAAATGTAATATTGGTAGAGCCCTCCAATCAATATCTAAAAATGATCTCTAAATACTCTGTTACATAAACACCATTTTCAGATAAGAACAATTACGTAACCAGCACCATGATAACATTGGTCACAGTTTTTGTTTTTACTTTTATTTTTATTTTCATATATATCAAATAAATATTATAACAAACAAGGAGAAAGTACAATTATGCAAAGGATAGAATCTACCTAAACAAAACATCTTTTTTATAAAAAGGAACATCAAATCTAACATGTGATCTCTGACATGCCCTCACAGAAAGTCAACTTGAAAACCAAAATCTGGCCCAGTATTTTCATGAAGAGAATGGCGAAGAATGAGAAAGTACAAACCACAAGAATCCTGCTTTAAAGATGTATGCAAAAATAAGTGATGATATTGACAAGTACGAAGCTTTGTAACAATTGCTTCTTCTGTCAAGCAATCTTCGGAGGAGTATGTTTTCATCGTCTCTAGCACCATGTTAATGCAATAGCCCCTTGCAGAATAAGATATTCCTACAATAAAAAGACATGTTTCAAACTTATCATTTCAATGTTGTTATAGTTATAGAAATAAGGAGCAGATCCTATATTCTCAAGTTTAGATAAAAAATCATTTCTTTCTCATTATATTTACATACACATAAACATACATTTGATGGATAATTTTGGAAATAAGAACAGCCTATTCCATGGAACAAACCTCTGAGATTGTGAGACTGTTATGCTAGTAATAAAAACAAGATAAATGTACAAAATTAAAAACACAGGAATAATATTTGAAACCTCCTAAAATACATTTTGCCACTCACTCAAGCTAGAGAATAAGTGTTCTCCATTCTCAGGCAGTCCCTTGGTGAGTATGTCTGCAAATTCTACTTCGATAGAAACATATGGAGTGCAAATCATGCCACATCAAGCTTTTCTTTGACAAAAATGAATGTCCACTTCAATGTGCTTAGTTTTATTACGTTGTAATGGGTTCATCCCACTTTTTTTATATAAATTGTAGATTCGTTGTCCACTTCAATGTCCACTTCTCGTGAATTATACTAATTGTAGATTCATTGTCACAATACAACCTCATAGGTTCATCCCACTTTTTTTATATAAAATTCATTTAGGCATCCCCTTGAACGATGACCTTTGAGCTAGAATGACACCCGCAGTTCAACAATCATTTTCCCTTACATGAAACAATTTATTGAAAAAGAAAGAACAAATAAAATCAAACTAAAAAAGGGGTGGTGGTGGTGGTGGTGGTGTGGGGGAAGGGGGGAACCAAAATTTGTGTCTTTTATCAATCCTCAAATTTGCTAGCTTATTTGCACAAGAATTTCCTTCACAAAAGATGTAGATTACTTTGAACTCCATAGCATCACAACTCTTCATGAATGTCCACCATCTCCCTCGAAGTGACCATGAAACAATTTGAGGACATAGAAAGGCTCACCAAACCAAAGTAGACTCAATTCCAACCACATCCAGCTATAATCATCAGTTCAAGATTTCTTAATAGCTAATAACCCGCATAATCTCAGCATATAAAGCACTTTGAGTAGAGGGATTTTTTTTTGGATTCCAAGAGAATCCTAGCATGGCTAGTCCCAAAGGTTATTCTTTTCCACCTCATGTTTTATGTTCATGATGTCTTTGTTTTCTGCAAAGCTAATAAAAACACTCTAGATCACCTAATGAAATTCCTCCATTTGTACGGAATGGTTTCTGGACAATGGCTGAATCCTGCTAAGAGTCAATTTTATAGTACAGCAGATGACTCTAACCATTTCAATGTGCAGATTAAAAATTTACTTGGCTGCAATATAGGCTCGTTTTGTTTATCTTATTTAGGTGTTCCTATCATTTTGGGGGCACCCAAAACTCAATATTTTCAACTCCCGGCTGATAAAATTCATCTGAAACTTGCCTCTTGGAAAAGTAAAGCTCTTAGTATGATGAGTAGAATTCAATTGATGAACTAGGTTATTATTGGTGCTCTTTCTTATAGTTTCAAGAATTATAAATGGCTTGTTAGTCGCACTTGGTTAGTGTTAAGTGGAGTCAATTGTGTAATAATAAATGTGTAAATAATAAATTTGAAGGGGATCTACATGTTGTGAATACTCAGGTTGAAAATAAGACTTAATTGCTTAGATTGGCTCGGGATTTTTCTTATAGCAATATGCCTTGGTCTTTATTATTAGCTAGATTTTTAAAATCTACATATAATAATATTGTTGTACAAGTCATCCTCTATTTGGCTTGGCATTAATGATTGGTATGATACTATCTCGGATTATACTGATTGGATTGTTGGTAATGGTGATTAAATTAATTTCTGGTAAGACAAATGATATTCTAGTAGCTGTATTTCTCTTATGGTTGGTGTTTCTAATGTAGAGAGATTCAAGCTTTTGTCAGAGTATCACATGCCTAGAATGGTAATGGTTGGTCTCCCTCTCCTCTCTTATATAATATCCCTAGTCAGCAAAATCTAAAAATCTTTATTCTTATTGAATTGTCTGATATCCCTAATAGGTCTTTAGACGATGATGGTTATTTATGGTTTGTTGAGTCAGAAGCTCGCTATAAATTTCTTTATCACTCCCACTCTTCCTATTGATTGGGGAAAGCTGATTTGGGTGAATTTCATCCCTCCTGCCAAAACTTTGGTTCTCTAGAAATTGTTACATAATAAAATGCCTTCTAATAAAGACATTCAATACAGAGGTGTGTCTGTGTTCAAAGTGTACTTTATGTAAGCAATAAGAAGAGAGCACTATTCATATTTTCTTTGAATGTAACATTCCCCCGCATGTCCGGTCTTGGCTGCTGCATGTTTTTCCTGGTAAACACTTCTCTTCCTTTGTTGATTTGATACAATTTATTAAAGTTGATGGAAGTTCTTTAGTGAAAGATATATGTCTGGTTGTTGTTATTTATTCTAGATTTAAAACAAAAAAGTATAGATCTGGAGTTGGCTATAAAAACTATAAAGGGATATGTTAGGCTATCTGCTCACTCTTCTAAAAAGGATATGCCCAGTAATATGATTGATTTTTCTATTTTGAAACTCTTTGATATTCAAACTAGACCTAGGAAAGCAACTAGGACTCTTCAAGTCATTTGGAATATCCCTGTTGTGGGATGGATCAAAATTAATACGGATGGAACTACTAGAGGTAGCCCAAGGCATTCTGCTTGTGGTGGAATTTTCGGAGGTAGTCAGGGAGGATATATTTGAAATTTTTCTTCTTATTTGAGCACTCAAAATGCTTTACATGCTGAGATTATGGGGGTATTTTGGCTATTGAGAAATCTTGGCATGATGGTCATAAGCAGAGGTGTGGTTGAAATGTGGTTCTACTTTGGTTTGCCAAGCATTTTCATCTCCTCAAATTCTTGTGGTCACTTTGAGGGAAATGGAGGAAATGCATGAAGAGTTGTGATGCTATAGAGCTTGATCGAGCCCACATTTTTCGTGAAGGACATTCTTGTGCCGATAAGCTTGAAAATTTGGAGATTGATAAAATCCATGAGTTCCAATGGTTTGAGCCTCTTCCTCAGGTTACCAGGCTAGAATTTTTTTTCATAATAGATTTCAACTCCCTTTTATTTTTCTTTATTTTTTCAATAAATTGTTTCATATGATGGCAAATGATTGTTGAACGATGGGGTGTCAGCCTAGCTTAGATATCATAGTTCAAAGTGATACCTAACAAAAATTTTATAAAAAAAATGAAAAAAACTAGACCTCATAATCTCTAACTAACAATAAAGTTATGTTGTACACAAAATATTTGTCCTTAGTAACAAGTGGTGCAAAAAAAGTTATAATTTTAAAAGAAATGGTCACCAATAATCTAATTAGTACAGATAGGTAAGAAAAGAAAAAAATCAATACCTATTACAGGCATTGGTTCAGGAAAGTTGAGATCATGATCAACTGCCGCAAGTCCATATACATACGGATTTCCAGGATGAGCATGCCTAGAAGTTAAACATGAAATCAATAACATGACACAATAAAAATTCAAAACTAATTTGAGATAAAAAATATAATGGAAAAGAAGAAAATTAATTTCCGTGATCCCAGTAACCTACAAATACTATGTAAATGGAAAAGAAGAAAATTAATTTCCGTGATTCCACGATGTCCCCTTTTCAGGCCTTCTATTGTCGTGACCCTCCTTTGTTGTTCAAAGGTTTTACCATCCCATCAAAAGTGCAAAGTGTGAATCAATTACTACGATGAGATATCGATGAGATATTGAGGGGGTTGAAGGAAAATTTATGCAAAGCCCAGGAGTGGAACAAGGTGCAGGCGAATAAACATCGAAGGGAGGTGGAGTTCCAAGTCGGCGATTGGGTGTATCTTATGTTGCAACCCTATCGTCTGAAATCACTGGCTAAAAGATCTAATGAGAAGCTTCGACCCAGATTTTACGGTCCTTATATAGTCCAGAAACACATAGGACTTGTAGCTTATAAGTTGGACCTCCCTACTCACAACAGAATTCACCCAGTCTTTTATGTCTTCCTCCTCAAGCATGTTGTCCAACCAACCACTCCAGTTCAACCTCTTCCATCTACACTTACAGAAGATTTGATGTTAGAGGTCTGTCCAGAGGAGCTGCTCGATGTTCACACGTCTCCAACGGGAGATTTATAGGTTTTACTTAAATGGCAACACCTTCCATCCATTGAAAACAATTGTGAATCTGCAACAGCCATCAATACAGAGTTCCCTGCTTTTCACCTTGAGGACAAGGTGAAATTTCAAGGAGGGGGTATTGATAGGTACAAAGGGAAGGCTTATAGCAGAAAAAAAATTGTATGATTTAGTTTATTGTATGACGGACAGTATTAACTATCTGTAAGGTAGTTATTTATCTGTAGTTAGTTGCATTTGACTGCTATGAAGTAAGAATGGATAGTTTTTAGTAGTTTTCTATCTTGGTTTTGGAAGTTCTATAAATCTAGGAAAGTGGAGAGTGTGGTTCTCTCGAATAACAAGATGTTATATGTATGTTTTAGTTTCTCCATTTGGAGGAAATCTAGTGTGTTGTTGAAATAAAGGTATACAGTTCTTAAGGTTGTTTTTTAATTAATCTGCAATACAAATGAGAAGTTTATGGGTTTGTCCCTAGAACCCTAGGTGCAAACCCAGGTACTACTAGTATAGATATTAAACACACTACCCTAAAGTAGGCTTAATGAAGATACATAAGGTAATTATTCTAACATTCCCCCTTAAGCTAGAGCATACAAATTGTATGTACCAAGCTTGCAACAAAAAAAACTCAATCTGAAGACTCCTTAATGACTTGGTCAACACATCTGTGAGTTGATAGTTTGACCCAACAAACACAGTACATATTTCTTTAGTCAACAACTTTTCACGAACAAAATGAAAATCAATTTCTATATGCTTTAGTCCTCTCGTGAAACACTGGATTTGATGCAATGTGGAGAGCAGCTTGATTATCGCAATACATCTTCATAGTATTGATGTCACAGAAGTTAAGCTCTTGAAAGAATTGTTTCACCCATATAAATTCACATGTCAGTGACGCCACTGGAATAGGAAAGACCTACTGGAGGATATGAAAATCATGAACAGATGGAGAGATGTAAGGAGTCTGTTCAAAGAATGTGACATTGGCAGACATGTAATACTTCTTAGTTTCAGGAAAGTAACATTAATATCCTTTTTGGAGTTGAGAATAGCCTAAGAAGAAACATTTGAGAGCGCGAGCGGAGAGTTTGTCTAGTCCTGGAGACATGTTATGAACAAAACATACACAACCAAACACTCGAGTAGATGTGTGAAAGAGAAGATCATTGAGAAACAGAATGGAGAAAGGGACTTTATGATCAAGAGAGGAGAAAGGCATCCTATTAATAAGATAACATACAGTTAAGATGGCATCCCCTCAATGATGGGCTGGAATATGGGCACCAAGCACAAGGGTACGGGCAGTTTCAACCAAGTGTCTATTTTTTCGTTCTGCTATACCATTTTGTTGCGGTATATGAGGACAAGTAGACTGATGTAATATATCATGGGAACTCAAGATTGCAGAAAAGGAGAATGAGAAATACTCTTTGGCATTATCATATTTTAATATTTTGATTACTTGACCAAATTGATCCTTGATTTCATTAAAAAAAGATGTAAACTATTCAGAACGATCTTTCACAGGATAAACCCAAGTACATCTTGAATATTCATGAATGAGGGTAACAAAATATCTAAAACCAAAGGAGATATGACTAGGTCCCCATATATCAGAATGGATGATTGATAAACTAGAATTACATATTGATTGAGACCTTCTAGGAAAGGTAGATCTAACATGTTTTCCTAGTTAACATGACTCACATTCTAAGGTCTGGAAGCCACTAAGTTCAGGACACATTCTTTTTAATTTGGACAAATGAGGATGGCCAAGTCGATGATGTAGTACTTTAGGATTAGGAGTAGCAACACAGAACACCCTTGGACGAGACCCAAAATGGTATAATATGCCAGCTTCATATCCTTCTCCAATTTGTCTTTCCGAACCACACTTTTGTATAACAAAATATTTGTGATCAAAGGTTATTGAACAATTTAATATTTTGGTCAACTGGCCTAGGGAAATTAAATTAAAAGGACAATTAGGGACAAAAAGGACAGAGTTTAGAGTGAGAGAGGGAGACAAGAAAACATGACAGACTCTTTTCGAGGAGGTTTTAGATCCATTCGCAAGGGTTATGAAATGAGGTTTTTATCTAAAGGGAATGGATGAGAACAAAGAGGTATTACCAAAAATGTGTTCAAAAGAACCTGAGTCAATTACCCATGAATTTTGACCTTCCATGGATTGACAAATGCAAGTTGTTGATGTACTGGAAGATTGAGATGTTTGTGCCAAGCGGTTAGACTTTAACCTTAGATACTCTTGATATTCATCCTCAATGAACTTAGAAGTAGAAGTTTGATTCTTCAAAATAATAACGATTTTGGAAGGGAAACCATGTAAGGAGTAGCAATTCTCTTGAGTGTGACCAATCCTTTTACAGTATGTGCATTGATGACGTGCTCGACCTCTTGGTCCTCCTCCTCTAGTGCCACGTCCTCCTCTTCCTCGTGTGACAACCATGACAAATGGTTCCACTAGTTCATAAGCTTCCTGAGTTTGAGTACCGGGACATGCAGAAGACGAATGGTCAATGTTTCCATGGAGGAGACCTCATGACTAGTCAAAAGTTAACCTCTGATATAATCAAAATCTGGATGTAAGGCATGAAGGATCAACACCATGTAATATTTGTCTAGTTTCTTCTTGATATCCTCTAATGAGTCCGCTTCCAAAAACATCCTTAGTTCTTCGGCAACAGATTGGGTTTCAGCCATGCAGGACACCATATCATGGTCTATCATTTTAAGAGATGCAAGCTTGTTTGCCGTTGAATATGGTTGGCATAGATGCTTTGAGCTTTCTTCCAAAAGGAGTGACAAGTTTTGAAAGCTTTCAGAGATATAAGAAGTTTGGGTTCCATTGATTGCCATAATAGAGCACACAACTGGAAATCTACTTATTTCCACTAATCAACCTTGTCAGCAGGTACATGGTTGTCATCTTGCTCAAGGTGATCATAATGACTTTGACCAAGAAACCACATCTCAACAGTAGCAGACCAAGTTAGGTAATTTTTGCCATTTAACTTTTCATAAGTGATTGAGGGACTTCCAAAAAATGAAATGGCACTTCCCAACGCCATTTCAGATCAAGAGTTAAAAAACCAGAAGGAGAAACCGAAAAACCCTATGTGACTTTCGAAAGGGTTGTTTCTAGACGTTAATAAAACAAGGTTCTGAGGGGCAGCACAGAGAGAGGAGAGACTGGTGAGAGTTATGGAGGTGGCGCGGTGGCGTTCCGGCAAGCAGAAGGTGGCACGTGAGCAGCACACGCCTATTCACGGCGCAGAAAGATGTTGCACATGGAGGAGAATTGAACTTCGGCACTAGTGGGATTGGTTGTCACGTGGAGAGGTGAACTAGATCTGGTGGTCACCGGACGAAACTGTGACAATGGCCGACGGCAGACGACAGAGAACGATGGCGGACAATGGTGAACAACGTCAAAACGACAGAGAACAGAGGTTGATGGTGACAAACTACAGCGGACAGCTCCTGACAGTGGCAAAACAATGTCAGACGATGGCGGACAACGGAAAACGGCACCGGACAGCTACAAACGGTGTTGGACAGTTGTGGATAGCAACTAGGGTAGGAGACTAGATAGAAACCAAAGTGGGTCCCGCTCTGATACCAACTTGAGATTGAAACTGTAAAATAATTTTGAGAGGGTTGGATAAATCCCTCTCACTCTCATTCTATATATAACTATATATAAGAAAGTTCTCATACAAAAGTACGTGGATGATTACGGGTTTGCCCCTAAAACCCTAGGTGCAGACCTAAGTACTACTACTATAGATACTAGACACAGTACCCTGAAGTAGGCTTAATGAAGATACATAAGGTAATTATTCTAACAGTGTTTAAACATCTTGCTGTAATAAACTTGCACTCTTGTGTTACTGACAACACACTTATATGCTTCCCAACACATTCACTACTAGTGTTACCTCATAAACAAACTACCCACTGTCTACCTCAATTTTTATATCAAAATGGAGTTGTTGAACATAAACACCCCACATTTTGGAACTTGGTCTCACCCTCCTAGCTCAAGCATCATTACCCCTTAAAGTATTCGGACCATGCATTGACTACTAGTGTCTACCTCATAAATAGACTAATCACTTCCTACCTTAATTTTGATATCCATGACCCTAAATTGTTTGCTCAGAATCCTGATTATACTTTTTTTAAGGATTTTTACTATGCCTATTTTACTCCCGAGAATGCGTTTTCCTAAGGTACTCTATTTCCAACAAAGGATACAAGTGTCTGGCCTCCAATGGTTAATATTTACAAAGATATTATATTTAATGAGCAAAGATTTCCCTATCTCCATGTTTCACAGCCTATTTGCCACTTTTCTAAACTCAAAGTCAATTCCCATTCCCTCACTATATCACCAAAATGCCGTCCTACATCTTGTCAACCCTCTTAATCTAGTTTCTTCTCCTGCCTATTCCTCCTTCCCTGCCCCCTAGTTCCTCTCACTCATTCAATGTCTGTCCACCCTATGCAAAAGGATAAATTTGGTTTTGCAAAGCTTAAGATTCATCCTACTGTTCTACGCACCCATATGGAACCAAAAAGCCCCGAAATCCTACTTGGTTGGAACTTGAAAGCAATAAAAGTTGAATATAATGCTTTAATTGGCAATGGCACCTGGCCTTTGGTTAAGTTACCTCCTCACAACAATCTCACTGGTTGATGTTGAAGATTCCACTCCCACATCATTCAGAGCATGGTAGTCAACATCATGTTCCAACTACAACAATTGCACGACTCTACATTTCTGTCATGTCATGGCAAGTTCATTCATGTTCTGAATCACTGCTGAGCAGAATGGGTAGAATAGCCATGCAGAATCATAAATGTAATTTTAGGTACTGTGTATTATATTCAGGAATCAAAAATTTAGATATATAGGAAAAACTGTCAATTAGATAATAAATGAAGAAAGGAAAATAAATAAGGATAAAATCAAATAAGAGATTTGATTTTGACCACAAAAAATCAAATCAGAATTACCTTTTGACACTAATTATTTCGAATAAGATCAAATTAGAATAATATGATTAATTATTCAATCTTCTAGAAAATAAAATTCAGTTGTCAACTAATTCCTAATATGACATACAGCTGCCAACAGTAGAAATAGTGGAATCAGAGAGTTTACTGAGTTTGTGTGGATCATCTTTTTATGTGCCAACTTTCAGCATTGAGTCAAGTTTCACTTCTTTTTTCATTTCGGGCCTCTACAAACCTACTAAGCCCATGATCCCTGTATTAAATAGCATTTTATTGGGATCAAGGTATGCAGAACCCAAGTGAAACAACTGGGTCAGATGACCAATCAGAGTAAACCTAAAGAACAAGGGGCTGAGCTATTCTTGCTGGTTGAAATAGGAACCTATGATTATCAAGCATGTCCTTGAAGTCAACCAATATGACATTATAATAATTAGCAAAATGAAAGCTTATTTTACTCTAATAACCACAGCAAACTCTATCAATTGACCACAGAAATCCATAGAGAGGCCACTGGCATTGAGAGAGTATTGTACTAACCCAGATATAAAGCGACGTTTCCTGGATCGAGCTTGAGTTGGGCCCTGAACTTCCTCCACGATGCACTGTACAGATCAAGATTAATTAGCAACAAGTATTCATAAAACAGTAACATGGCAAGTAAACAACAGAGTAATGAAAACTTTAAAAGGTGAAAAAAGTATAGACTATTTAACTGTTGCACTCACCACTGAATAACCATTTTGAGTTAGATCATCTAAAGTTTGTCGAAGATTCTATGACAAACAAAAGATGAAAGTTGTTATATATATAAGAAAGTCAGAAAAATATTTCATATATATTTAAAATCCATGAGAAAATAACATAGTAAAATGTCAATACCATAACAGGACAACCAGCCCTTGGAACACTATCTGATTGGAGACCACCACAAGGATTTAAACCAGCATATTCAACAAGCACACAAGCATCTATTCCCCAAGCTTCATAGAATTCCCCAACCTTAGCAGTAATTAAAAAATATATGAATTAATACATGACACAAACAGACTATTTACTTCATGAGGGATAGAAATGGAATGCTCCATAACCAACGAAAGAGAAAACAGAAATTTTATCAAGAATTGGGAAGGGGAAATGCATATTTAGTCCTAGTATTTTCAGTAAAACATGGACAAGGTCTTTATACTTTCATATCAATAAACAAAGTCCTCGAACTACAAAAAACATGTGAATTTAATCCCTCCTTTCTTATAATTTATAATATTTCCTGAATTTACGAGGAACTAAATGCATATAAATTTGAAGACTAAATTCATCAACACAAAGGTACATAGATTAAACCATGTTTAACCAAAAGTATAGCCACTAAAAACACATTATTCCCAATAAATAATCATGCTCCCTTCAAACTAAATTTATAAGACCACCAATACTGAACTCTCAATGAATGGCATAACTATTACTTACTCTGCAGAGTAATACTTGACGTGGAAATTTTGACTTGAACTGCAACATTTCCCAGTTGAGGGTTCCTTCCTTTACACTGCGCACAGAGATTGGTTCTTCCATCAACATTCCCATAATAAAACCATTCCTCATATTACAACAATAAGGGAGTTCAAGTGTGTTTGAACAATAGCCCATGTAAATGCTAAGAATAAAGGATTATTATAGACAGTCATATATGCATTCTTGATGACATTGGTCCAATAGTTGTGTTCTTGAATCTGAACAGAAGAACATTGCAACAGAAGAACGCACTTTTTGCCGAATTTATGAGAGCTATTCATGCCATTAAGTATGCAAGAAGTGTCAGATTTAGAAGACTCTGGTTGGAATGTGATTGAAATTTGGTTTAAGCTTCCTCTCTTCTCCAGGTTGTACCATGGTCTATTAGAGGGCGTTGGAGAAAATGTGTAAAGTTTTGTAGTGGTATTGAGTTTAAGGTGTCACATATTTTTCGAAAAAGAAATCATTGTGCAAATAAGTTAGCCAGCTTAGGCCTATCAACCAGGGAGGGATAATAGATGTATTCTTCCCATGTATAGGGAAGTTTAGCTCATGGATTGCCTTATAGCTAACTAGCTTGTTCTTTGGTCATGGGTTTTGGTTTGGTCCCTCAATGAGTTTTGTGTTTCTATTTTTCTCATTTTTAATAATATCTTCATAAACTTATAAAAAAATAAAAGTAATGGGAATAAATACTTTTATTAAGAATTGAACAAAAGTGAAGAATAATGCCAACCGATATACGTAAAGTCCTATGGAATTTGTTGGAATTGTAGTCAAGATCACAAGACAATCATGGAATAGTGTGACTCCTTGATTTAGCACACCTTATTTGATTCAATGCACACACAAGATCATGCCAGAGTGGAAGATCATGCCGGAGAGGGATCACGGATGAAGATTGTGAAAGCATTTGGATAGACAATCAATTGAAACGTAGATGTTGATATACAATCTTATCAAAGGTTGATTGGAAAATTGATCTACTTGTCTCACACTAGACTCGACATTGCCTATGTTGTAGGGGTTGTGAGTGAATTCTTGTATAATCCAAAGGAGACTCGTCTCAAAGGTGTTTATCACATTCTACAGTACTCAAAGGAAATCATGGAAAAGGATTTCTATTTACAAAAGGAAACGAGATGTGATCTTAGAAGCCTACAAAGATGCTAACTATACAGTTTCTATAGACAACAAAAGATCTACCTTTGAATATCACACTTTTCTTAGAGAAATTTTGGCAACTTGGGGGAACAATAAACAAAAATGTTGTTATAGATCAAGTGCAGAGGTAAGTTTAGAACAATGACATTAGGGGTTTGTGAAATACTATGGTTAAAGAAAATTTTAGAAGACCTGAAGATTGATCTAAAGTTGAAGTAGATCAACACTTCTTATAAGAAAAATTCGATGATAAGACAATATGTACACCATTTGTATCCTCTGAAAACTAAATTGCAGATGTATTGATAATAGGAGCTAAGTGGTGCTACATTTCAGTCTATTGTTAACAAGTTGGGAATGGATGACATCCACTCACCAACTGGATGGGGAGTATGAGAATCCCTTGATTTATATTGCAGATAATAATTTTTTGTACACTTTTAATTACATAATTAGGAGATTCAAATACATTCCATAATTAAGAGTATAATTAGGAGGATTAATAGGTTATATTTATCGTACAAGATCATTGGTTTTGATTTATAGGGATAGATTATATTCATCATTCATAGATGAACTAGACTGAAGAATGATTCAAAGAAATTGAACTGAAAATTAACTGCTATCTAATTATCTCATCACACATAAAAATAGGAGTACCAATCATAAACTAGGATGTTCCATTATTAAGTCTTTGAATTCTATTTAAGAACAATTACTCTTCTATGAATAATATCATAAACCAAACAATAATTGATGTTTTCATATTGTTTTGTTATAAAAAAAAAATGCATAAAGTAGTAACTTCAATTTCGTTACTGCTCACTCACCTTCCATTTTTCAATTTGGAATCCAGGCCAAGCAAATTAGAAAATTCAAGTTTTTCAATTAGTTGGACAGTTGAAAACTTTTTGCACATTTGCAACCTCTGCCATGATTTGAGAAAGAAACAAAAGTCAGAATGAAGTTTTATTGTAAATATGACTTCATAAACAGACCAACAAAGTTCAAGAACAGTTATTTCTGCTTTAACCAAATACAAAAAAGATTAGATGGACCTACCTCCTTCCACCACAATATGTGAGGAAGATCTTTATCATCTAAACCATTCTTTGGTTCCTTTGGCTTCTTGGTGGTCCTACTACTCCCCCTTGAAACCTTGTTTTCCATATAACTCGATACATTCTTTACACATCTATTTATTCTGTTCAATAAGAAGTTTCACATTTTACATGTCATACAACAAAAAACTAGATATTTAAACAATTACAATTTCACCAGGTCAAGCAAATATTAGATCAACGTTTATGCTGGTGATGCAAACTTTCTCCAATCAACATTTAGTTCCTCGGCGTTTTAAGAATCATTTGAAGAATATGTTTTATCAACTTAAGAGAATTAGATTTCATGTGTCTCACACATATAGGGAAACTATTCTGTTGATGAATTGGCTTGTTTTAGGGTTAGACACAGATGTACTAGGTGGTGGGATCTTATTCCTGGTTTTGTTTAGTTTAATCTCTATAAGAATAGATGGAATCTACCTAATTATAGGTTTGTTTATTGAGTGGCTTTTGCTATAGTCCCTCATTTAATTATATTTTTTTATTTTTCTATTGTACTTGGATATGCTGCAAACGATTAACATAACATGGAGTGCCCACCTAGTTGGCATTGCAAATTCTATAGTGATTTCTTATATACCTTCTTTGCTTTATAAAAAACTTCATATTGATCACACTTTGCACAATAACATAGAAAGCAAGAAGGATGTAGCCAGAATGAACCCAAGGTCCAAAACCACTATTAGCATCAATAACTCTTGCTAACTCATGAGATGTTGTTCAAACACCAAAATCTCACACGAGATCTTTATGACTTTTACCATGTCTCTAAACTACTATAACTTAATAGAAGACTGCTTGCGTTAGTTTTACACCTTCATAGGAAATTTTAAAAAAAAAAAAAAGATGGAAAAATTGATTTCACCATGGCACTCACTCACTATAAAGCCATACACCATCCTTTTTACAAATTTTCAAGTACAATGTTTAGCACAAAAAACTTCAGCAGTAAAGATGAATGATATTCATAAAACTTAATAACTACCCCCTTGTCACAATGCAATTGAAGCTATTCTCACAAATTAAAAATAACAATAAATATAGCACTCATTGAAACAATTTTACTTAAATCATCTTATCCTCTCAATAAATACATTACTTTTATCAGCAAATATAAACGTTCTCCTTATGAACATTTGGGGGGAGATTAGAAATTAAAATAATAATGGGTGAGTTTAGGTATTTTTGTTTTTGTTTGTCTTTCTATCTAGCATGTTTTTTAAAAAATAAGCACTTCTTTACATTTTAAGAAGCAAATTATTAAGAGAGTGGAATTTAAACCTAACACAACCTTAGTTATATATTGTAATTTATCACGGTTTCTAATCGATGTCGAATTTTCAACACCCTTTATGACGTAATGAACTTCATGAATGTGGGATAAGATATTTGTGGGTGATAGTCCTAAAGCGGTGGCATAATTGTCCCGATGAACTTGACTAGGTTTTACTCTAAATGGCTTACTTACCAGATAGTGAAATTTAAATCTAACACGGTTTCACTTATATATTATGATTTTGTCTTATTCTTAATCATTGTGAGATCTCCGACACAAATATTAGGTGAGCTTGTTTGTAGTATTCTTTACAAAAAAAGCTTAAAGCTTACTCAATAAAATAAAAGCTTTATTCTTTTGTCATCCAATAGTCTGATGTGCTTAGTTTTAAAAATAAGCAATTTTATGCTTATTTTAGTAAGTAAATTGTATATGCTTCTCAAATTACTGATTATTTTAAAAATTGCTTATTTCAAAAGTATTTATTCTAAGTTTAAACAAACTGGCCACATCTATTTTCTTAAATGGGCTTTTTTTTTCTCAAATTGCTTATTTCAAAAACACTTACTTTACCTTAACCAAACACCGTTTAATCGAAAACTTAAAATATCTATCACATTAGAATCTTTCTCTTACGGGTAAAACTACAATCGTTTTAGACCGAGATCAAGGAAGTATAAAAGTCAATTTTCAATAAAAAAAAGGTTTCTGCAAGAACTAAATAATATAGTTTCTTTTTGTAGCCATGCGATGATGTATCACCGGTTCGATGAATGGTTAATCTTTACTGAAGAATAAAGAATACAGAATACAAGTGAGTTCATAAACATGATATGTATTGCTTAAAGTGAGTGTCACACCTAATCACGTTTCGAAACACATATTTGTAGATAATACAATGTTAAAGTGTAATTCTAAATACAATGTTTTGACAGATAAAGTGAATATTCACCAAATAAACTGATAAAATACTAAATAAAAATTCTATATGACAAAATATGAAACGAAAAAGACAAGAAAATATTACCGGAGGAAGCGAGAGGGAACACATGAAATGAAGACGGGAAGTGGCGAATGAGAGAAGTGCGAAAGAGAGCGGCAACGAGGCAGGAAAACGGCGACGTTTCTAGTGACTACCCTGTACATTGCGGTGAAGGGTAGAGAGAGAGTGCAAGCACAGAGAGTTCCCGCCACAGACACCAGGGGAAGGGTTTTAACAAAAAAGAAGAGAGGAAACCAAAACGATATTTAGAACGCCACCGTGTCTCAACAGTGTTTTCTCTTCTGTCTTTTTTCAAAAGTAAATGATTTTTCTTTTTAAATTGGCCATTTAAAATAATTTTTTTTGAATAAATCTTAGTTTTTGGACATGGATTTCAAATATTCTAAAAAAAGGTAAATATATAGTATTTAAATTATTTATAATTAAATTCTTTTTATTTCTTAGTTTGATTGGAATAGTAATTAAAATGTTTTATACTTGGATTTCTTTATATATGGATAAAGCAATCTAATTTATCTTTTAAAATAAAATCTTATTCTAAAAATATTTGAATAAATTAATTTAGTTTGAGTTGACTTAGTTTAATTTTCAATATTAAACAACTTGTTTTGACTTTTAATTTGAACTAACTTATTTTCATCTTTCAATTTTTGTTGAACCGTCTTAATCTTCAATTTGGGTTTAATCGTCTCGGTCTTTAATTTGGATAGACTTATCACACATTCGATTTATCTTAATCTGTCTAAATCTTTAGTTTGAGTCTAGTTGTCTCAACCTTTTTCTTAACTTATTCGTCTCAACCTTCAACCTAACTCATTTATTTCAACCTTTGGCACAACTAACTCAACTCGTCGTTTGTGTCATTATTAATCCACTTAAATTAGCTTAACCTACTTGTCCGGACCTATGCTAACTTGTCTCGACCTTTAGACTAATTAAATTGTCTCGACTTATGGAATGGGTTGATTCGTTTTGACCTTTAGTTTGGATAAAATTGGTTTGGCCTTCAACATGTGTCGAATAGGCTCAACCTTTAACATATTCTAACTCGACCCCACTTTCAATTCAATTGACTCATCTTGACCTTCGACTCTTGGACAATTTATCTTGAAATTCAATCCTAGCCAAATCGATTCGACTTTCGATCTAAACAGACTCGATTGTGCTTTAACTTAAGTCAACTTAGTTGAGCTTTCAATTCGAGCCAATTCTATTGAGCTTTCAATCTTAGTTAACTTAACTAGACTTTGAGTCTAAATTGAGTCAACGTGGCTTTTGTGAATAAAATAAAAATGAAATTAAAGAGAATTTACATTTAAAAATTTCCTCACCTTCCAAAATTTTTAAAATTTTATTTTCTTTCTAGTTACTATCTAAACTAGTGAAAACAAATGTGTTATGTGTGTTTAGTTTTTTTGATAAAAAAAATAATGAAATTATAATTATAAAAATAAATATAAATAAATTTACAATTTAATTACAAATAGTTTTTATTTATTTATTAGATTATTTTTATTTAATTAATTTAGCAAAATGGTTAAATTAAAAAAAAGTAGTTAAATTAAAAAAAAAGTTAAATTTGAAAAATCAATTAATTTAAATAAAACAGCTACTTGGAAAATAAAAATGAAAAAAAAAAAGTGGATACCAAAAAGAAAATTTATAGATAAGTCATTTTAGTGTAAAGGTTTAAATTCTTCAAGTAAATGAAATATCGTTTTAAATTATCTCGTCCAAACACATGTTAATGTTGAATCCAATATGGCAGCATTTTGACAACCTGGATTCTTAGTGAAAACAAGTTTTGTTCAAGATTTACTCACCATTAAAGTCGATCTATATTAATGTGGAAGAAAGTCTTGAAAACACTAACGTGTAGAAATAAATAGGTTGTGTATAAGTGAAAGGGGAATGAATTGACGAAAAAATTATTTCAAAAATAAAAATCCTTTTAAAAAGAAAACTTCCTCACTCCCATAAAAGACTATTTTAGGAGACAATATTGAATGCTTAAGTATTAAAAAATATAAATTAAGTAAAGAAGTATTGAAAAAAAAAATGTGATGACTAATAGAATAAGTAAATATTTATAATATGTTAATATTATCTTCAAGAGATAATAAGTATAAGTGGGACATACATGTGTAAAAACCATTATTATTGTTGTGAGATTAAGGACAAAGGTAAAGTTTGTCGTAAATTGCGTCATGTAAGTAAGATACTTTTTTTTTTTCAAGTTATACACATCCCACTCAATATATCATTATGGTCTGGTCAAAAATAATTTAATAACCATGAAATTTAAGTGTGCTAAAATCATGAAAAGTTGATATTTATAATAATATAAATAAAGTTCAATTTATATATTTGTTAATTTATTGTTATATATTAAGTTTGTTTTATTTGTTATTATGTTAACATGTTCACAAATATTTATAAATACATGATAACAATAAAGCCACTCAATATTCATTATTTATTAACTTAACCACGAGAGTTTGAATTGATGGATTTTTTTATATGGAAGATTAAAGCTTTCACTTGCTTTAGAGATCGAGCTAGTTCACCTTGGATTAATCTGGCAAAGTTCCAATAAGAACATTTGATGTCTATTGTAAAGTGAGGTAAAATTTATCATGTCTTTATATTTTATACTATCATCATCTTGTGTAAAAGATAATTAATCACTAATAACAAATCTTACTCGTAATACCATAAACATTTATGATCAAAACTTTGCAATGCATTTAAGGAGTGCTAGTTTCATGTTCCATTTATTTTCTACTTTAAAATTTATTATGATAAATATTTTATTCAAAAATTTGTGGATAATTATCGATCTAAGTTTGCAATCAAATATCAGTGGCTTGTGAAACTTTCAAACTAACTTGTACATCAATCCAAGTTCAAAAGGTAATTGCAACTTTAAAGCATGAAATTCTCCCTACTCTCTCATCATAACTTAGAGTTTTTATAAGGAAACAATAGCTTGATTATTGAGAGCCTAATACACTAACTTGGAAATTAAGTTTCGATGAAGCTCACAATAATGATAACTTACAAATTAATCTGAACTACAATGACCACAAAATCCTCGATGCCTAAGAATGTTGATAGATAAATAAACAATCAATCTTGTGCAAAAGTTACCAAAAGAAACTAGGGTGAAAAGAGATGAAGACCAAACAATAATTTTGGTAGAGTGTCAACATTATTTAGGATTTTTATGAGAAAATTTGGGTAAAGGGACTAAGGAAAACTTTTTTCTAGCAATGACAATGTTCTTAAGTTTGTCTATTGTGCTCACCTCTTACTTTTTGGGAGTCTACTTAGTAAACCTTCAATAATATTTCCCTTTGAAAAACTTGTATACATTCCATAATTAGCAATTTCGATGGTATCGCTATCAACTTACACCATCTTTCATTAAAAGTCCAAAATTTTACCAATATCATCTTTTAAAGGAAAAGAAAATTACTCGTCACTAGTACTTGATAAGATAACACTTTGACAAAAAACACAACAACTTCATATATTAAACACAAGAAGATGTAACAAAACACAGTCTTACACAATGATACAACAAAAGAGTAAAAAATAGGAGAAAAAGAGACAAACTTAAAATTGAATACTTTACAAATTCGCACATCAATAAAAAACAATGAAAAAAGCTTTTGACTATATCGATAACAACATTATACAAATAGAACTAGAAGTGCAAGAAAAAAACAAATTATTTTTTATATTGCGTTTCACGTTACATAATTGTTAATTATTAAATAATTCTTAGTTATTAAAAGTTAATCATAATTCGCGTCGTTTCGCTGGTTAAAAAAATTATTTTTTTTATCATTGTGTTTCACGTTACATAATTTTTAGTTATTAAAAATTAATCATAATCAAAAAAGAAAGTAATATTTTTCTTCACGTGTAAAAGAAGCCCTTAAATTATAACATTAAACACTCGTATAATAAAGAAGAAAAGCCGTAGAAAAGTGTCACCGTCCATGGAAAGAAACCTGTTGACATGCTTTCCAGAACTAACCAGAAACGAACACACTTCTCTTCACTTGGCTGTACACGAAAATCCACTGTCTATTCTCAACCATTTACCCTTTCCATTCCTCTTAATTACACCTTTTGCCACTCCCTTCCTTCTATTCGCTTCCATTAATGTTTATTATCTTTCTCTCTTCCCGCCTCTTGTAATGTAACAAGAAAATGTCCTCCGTCCAATTCCGTTACGCTCTCTCCCCTCTTTGTCCCACGCTTCCGCCTCCTCGCAGGCCAATATTTTCTCGCACCTTTACTCCTCGTTTTCTCGGAAAATTGCGTGTTTTATCGACCGCGCGGAGGAGGCGAGTTCCTTCAATCTGCTGCTCCTCAAAGACTGGTTCCCAGCTCCAGCGGGTTTCTGTTCCCGAGGACGATGATCGGCCTCCGTTCGATATCAATCTTGCGGTTATTCTCGCTGGATTCGCTTTCGAAGCTTACACAACTCCACCTGTACGTGTTCTTTTCATTCTTTTCTGCAGGGAATAGAAGAAACTTTCGGGAATAGTGAAGCTGTGCTAATAGTTCATAATTGAAGTGCTAGAAGAGTTTCTTTTATCTTTTATCTTTTTGGCTAAGCTAAGATTATATTGATAAATCGTATTGTATATTTTATATTTATATGTTGTTATAATAATATTAATAATATTAATTATAATAATATTAATATTGATTATAACAGTGATAATTGGTCATTTTATTACTCTTAGTGGTGTTTATGTTAATTTAATTTGAGCATACTAAGAACAGTATGATTAATTCTAGGCATGGCTGAGAATGCTCAATTCATTAGTTTTTAGAATGCATAGTAGAGAGAATATATAACCGACATAAACAATCACAACTCACCATTAGACCAAAGGAATCTACCCAACAGAAGGTAAAAAAAGTTGTACAATAATGTAATAAACTTAATACAGCTTAGCAGGTTTCTAGTTCCTTCTAAAAGACGGGAGATCATAGGGAAAACAGTTATAAGGTTATACTAGGCTATTGCCAATTCACGACAACAAACAATTCTTCTTCTCATTTCTCAATCAGATATTTAAAAGATTTAAAAATCTAATTGTTGGTCGTCCACGAAATCCGGAAACAGAAAGTAGAATCTTAAAAGATATTTCGTAAAAGCATGTGTCGATTGCAACTAGCTTTTGTTGTAGTGCCTTCTAGTGATCCTCTTTTCCTTACCATAGAGTCAAATATAATCCTTGAAATTGTTAGGTCTTTTGGTGATTCTCTTTGGTCTGGTATCAAATGTAATCCTTGAAATTGTTAGGCCTTTCTGGTAACAATCACACTGTTACAGAAGAAAGTAGAAAAAGGAAGTAATCACTCACATTTGTATTATTTGTCAATGAAAGCAAAATACAAAAGGATAACAAATCCCACTGCACTGAGCTAGGCTCCTATAAAACAGCCCAAGCGATTCCCCCTCCTCTGCTTCAGGAAAAAGGGCCTCCTTAACTGTCCTTTCTCCCTTCATGATTGATTTTCTCCCACAAAATAGTATACTCTCTCCTCTAACTGTCCTACCCATTAGTTATGCCTCGTCCGTCATCCAATTCTTCTTTATCACATATACTCTTCCCCATTGTGTCTTGCTCCTTAGTAGTGTGGAGCCCATCTAGTTCTCCCAATTGGTATCTTGGGGTGAGATGACGATCCATTAAACTAGAACAAGCTTGGTTAGGAGGAGAAGTGGGAAGGTCAATCTTGGATTCAAGGATTGAAAGAGCCTGAACTAAAGGATGAATATCAACAATAGTAGAGGGGAGCAAGTCCTTGATGCAATTCTAGTTACGGACAATGAAACAAAAGGTGTATTATGGATGAGCTATATATTCACTTGAAAGAAAATGAGGTCCTAATGTATGGTATATTCTATTGAAGAAGCAGGGTCCTGAGTGATTTGTTGAAACAAAGAAAAGAAAGTAGGACTGTGTTCAAGGGTCATTGTATAAAGATGGTGGAGAACGATTTTCAATAGCATGAAGAGGACCCGATCAAGAAGTGATAAAGCCATTCCAAAATGTCCATTGGGACTAAATTAATGCAGGTCTGTCCATGTTGAAAGAGGCGATGATGCATTCATTGCTTGGAGTACACTTATAGTCAGAGAATTGGTTGGTTTTAGAAAATCCACCCCAGGGGATCATTTCCATCAAAATGTGGAACTTCCAACCCGATTGGAGGGTGGTGGGATATTGAGGAAGAATTGCTTTATAAAGAAAAGAGGTAGTGGAGCAGGTGGTGTGGGTGTCTAAATGGTTAAGTATGCCTTAACCTTCAGAGTTAAGTCATAATGTATGGGTGTGGGTAGATTGTGTTTGTGTAAGATGTTGGAAAGTATCCTCCAAATGGTTAGTGACAAAATTTTTAGTGTTGTGCTCTGCCCTGATAGGTTGGACTAGTGGATAGGGAAACAATTGTAAGAATATGCTAAGATATTGCTAATTCAAGGCAAAAGATAATTCCCCTCCATTTCTCATTTCTCAATCAAATGTTTAATGTATTTATAAATCCAATGATTGTTGGTCGGTGAAATCCGAAAACAGAAAATACAATATGTGAAAGATATTTCATATAAGAATGTGGCTGTTGCAACTATGTTTTGTTCTAGTACCTATTCTCTATTTCTCAGTATATAGAGTCAAGTAGTCCTCGAAAATGGCTCCCCCTTTTGGTGATTATCTTTAGTCTGACGGGTTGGGCTATGTTACTATTAGGAAAAGCATAGGAAATTATAACAATTGACCATCTTATGTTTGACAATTTGATTACTAATGGTAATTGCGGACAGTCACTTTAGACCTTAACTTAGGCATGTGTTATTCAATTTGGTACTTGATTTTGTTGGTCGTCGATTAATTTGATCTCTAATGTAGTTAGGTAATGTTGTTAATTGAAAGACTAAATTTCAGGAATTACTTTTATATATTTTACTCTTCTTCTATTGTGAAAAACAAGCTAATATAAAATTATTAGTAAGTTTATAACATATGGTGTAATGTTAGACGTTGAAATGAAAACTGAAATAGATAAATATGTATGCTAATTATATGATTCTTGCTATTTCTTCATGATATTATGAGTTGAATGGAATAAATCGATCACTGTTACAATGAAAATAATGGTTTCTTTTAATGATATTTCCAAACTCCTTTTCAAACCTTTTCTTTTTCTGCCCATTACAATGTGTTGCAGGAAAATATAGGCAGGAGGGAAGTTGATGCTGCTGGTTGCAAGACAGTCTACCTTTCTGAGTATGATTCATTTGCATTCCTAAGTTTCATGGTTGTACATGCAGCCGCTGTTCTTTTAGTCAGAATTCCTTGATTTATAGTACAATCAATATTTTCTTGTACAGTTTTAATTACATAATCAGAAAAATTTAATTACATTTCATAATTAGGAGGATAGATAGGATGAGTGATATGCTGACATTATATTTTATATTTATTGTACAAGCTCATCGGTCCTGAATTGTAGAGATATATTATATACATCATAAATCAGGATTTTCAATTATTATGTCGATGTATTCTTTTGAAGAGCAATTTATCCTCTACGGATAAAACCAGAAATAACTTTTTGATACTTTTATTACTTTACTATATCAAATGCATTTTTTATATAATCTTTTAGTGAGAAATGACTTATATTCATATGATAAAACCCCCTTGCATATATTAGCAAAATTGAAGAACACATGCAAAATTACTGTGGTAATATTTCATAGGGATGGACTTAAGCCCTTACAAAATATAACTAATACACCCTTCTCAAACCAAAACATATAAATCATATGCACCAAACTTGTAATGTATATAGTCAATCATAGGGCCCTACAATGATTTGGTAAGATGCTTGCCAGTTGATCATTAAAATTAACAAATTGAGTGGTAATGTCTCTATGTAAAATCTTTTCTTGGTGAGGTGATGGTATATTTGAATATGTTTGGTCCTCTTGTAAAATAATAAACTCGAGGCAATTTGAATAGCAACTTGATTAACACAAATGAGAATCATCTCATAACTTTCCCAAATTGTAGTTTTTTAAGAGATCGTTTGAGTTAGATAAGCTTACAAGAGGCAAAAGCCATATTTTTGTTCTCTACTTCTTTTTGGATGTGGATAACTTGTAGTAGGTGTAGCTTCCCAATTTGCATTTGAGTATTGTTGGAAGTTTCACATCGACTAGAGATAAGACCAATTTATAATCTATAAATGGGTTCAAACCTCACCTTACAAGCTGGTTTTGTGGGGTTGAGTTAGGTTTAAAGTCCACTTCTTAACATGGTATCAGAACTATGGTTAGAGTCTATCCTAGCGATATTTGTTGTTTGTTGGACATATTGTTCCACCTGCTATTGGGTCGCTATCGAACCACCTATTAATGTCTAGTCTCATGCTTGAGATGATGTCTATATCTCGGCGTGAGGGGGTCTGTTGGAAGCCCCACATTGACTAGAGGTAAGGTCAATTTATAATATATAAGTGGGTACAAACCTCACCTTACAAGCTGGTTTTGTGGGATTGAGTTAGGCTTAAATTCCACTTCTTAACAAGTATCCTACAACTTAAGTATGATTATTGTATAGGGGCTTCTTTAATGTACTTAAGAACGTGAATGGATTGCATTCCAATGTCTTGCACATGATGAATTAAGAAACTGACTAAACACACAAAGCATAAATTAGATATCAAGATTAGTTTCCAATCAGTCTCGTGTATCTCTCAAGATTTGAAGGTGGCTCCCCCTGACATAGTAGGAGTTTAACATTGGGATCTATAAGTGTGTCAATGGGTTTGCAATTCGTTAGCCTCCAATCTCTAAAATATTTGTTAAACTTATGATTATTATTGTATTGTACAACTTTTCTAAACTTGTTTTTTGGGGTATATGTACATAGCATAAGTGGTTAAGTCCTATAGGATATAACTTTTCCTTGTAATGTACTGTTTTCTACTACATAAATAGAAAATATACATTAGCTGAGTATGTAAATCAATGCTTTTTAATCACATTCAAATTCAAATTGGTATTAAGAGCCATGTAGCTGGACCACCACTTTCTGTTGTCTCCATTTGTTGTTTCTTGTCGCCATTTTGTTTGGTGAAGTCAAGGTTAGGTGTGCCTTAAGGAGTGTGACTCAACCCTGGTGGTCGTGTGACGCCTTACAATGCATTGATCCTTGCCAACCTTGCACTAGGTGTGTTTCTGTGTGTGCATCCAAGGTGCTCCGTCCTGATGTTAGAATGACAAATGTTTGTTGTTGTTTATCTTGTTGGTGTCTTTTGAGCATGTTTCTACCCTTGTCTTCTTGGTTCAATGCACTTAGATAGCTAGTCAAGGTTGTCTCCTCTTGCCTTTGGGTTTTTCCCTCTCTTCATAAATTTCTTTATGGCTTTGTCTTTGGAATGACTTACACTACTTTTGCTCCTTTTTTTATTCTACTTCTACTATTAGCACTACAACTAAACTGGACCTAGACGAACTACTTTTCTTGGTCCACATATGAGGAGTTATGGTTCCTTAGTTGAAAATACCATGATCTTTCCAAAAACGAAGTTAGTACTCTTTTGAATGAAGATAAACCTCTATGGTAGAAATTGGACTTCAAGTTTTGTGTTTTTTGGGGTATTCAATTGAATGATATGTTCAATATTTAGATGCTTTAAGACATGTTTTTCTTTTTGGAAAAAAGACATATGATATCTCTCAAAAAGTGAATTTTAAGCTTAACTCAATCTTACAAAATTGACTTGTAAGGGAAGGTTTATAGTCACTTATATACTGTGATTATGTCTTATCTCTAGTTAATATAGGATCTTCAACACACATCTCTCATGTTGGGCATATACATCTTAAGTATGGGATTTATGAAATAGTGGAGGAGATTAGGAGAAATCTCCCTTGTGTGTCTTGCATACACATAGGGTAGTTTTATTTATAATGTAAGATATGGGCTAATCCCTTAATACAAATGGGCTGAGCCCAATTAACATAAACACACAACTTAACATCTAACAGGATTAAACATTAATGGGTGGTTCGGACAAATTGCACAATAGGCTCAATAAATAACAAACAACAAATTTCACTAGATAGGCATCAGATGACTCTTATGCTATCTTAAGAAGTACACTTTAAGCCTAAATCAACCTTATAAAACCAGTTTATAGATGCTTTAAGACATGTTTTTCTTTTTGGAAAAAAGACATATGATATCTCTTAAAAAGTGAATTTTAAGTCTAACTCAATCTTACAAAATTGACTTGTAAGGGAAGGTTTACATTCACTTATATACTGTGATTATGTCTTATCTCTAGTTAATATAGGATCTTCAACACACATCTCTCATGTTGGGCATATACATCTTGAGTATGGGATTTATGAAATAGTGGAGAAGATTAGGAGAAATCTCCCTTGTGTGTTTTGCATACACATAGGGTAGTTTTATTTATAATGTAAGATATGGGCTAATGCCCTTAATACATATGGGCTGAGCCCAATTAACATAAACACACAACTTAACACCTAACAGGATTAAACATTAATGGGTGGTTCAGACAAATTGCACAATAGACTCAATAAATAACAAACAACAAATTTCACTAGATATGCATCATATGACTCTTATGCTATCTTAAGAAGTACACTTTAAGCTTAAATCAACCTTACAAAACCAATTTATAAGGTGAGGTTTGCATTTTCGTATTACTCTTAAAGCCTAATTTAATCCTGTAAACCGGCTTGTAAGATAAGGTTTGCACCCACTTATATATATATATATATATATATATATATATATATATATATATATAAATATATATATATATTAAATTCATTTTATCTTTGCTAATGATACTCAACGTCTCTTTGATGTGATTAAAAGAGTAGCTTCTCTTAGAAAATTGGCATAGATGATCATTGGGTCCATGGGAAGGCACAAACTTTTTATTAGGTTCTAAATACTATCTAGAAAATAAATGGTATGTATTCATGTGAAAGAATCCCCTTTTATGCATTTAAAAAATTGAGGATCACATATACACATCATACATAACACAACATAGGCATGGGTTAAAGTCCATATTTAAAATATATCTATAATGTATCCAACAAATTTGATGGCGTGACTTAATCCTATGTTGTTGTTGCAGTAGTATTATTTTCACAAGATTTCCTTAGAATAATGGCATGTTTAACAACATTATTTTGGGTATCTGCAGGGAATTTGTTCATGAAATTTATGATGGTCAACTCTTTATAAAGTTGAAAAAAGGGTTCAATTTTCCTGCTATGGATCCCTGGGTTGGTTATTTTATTTCTTTTAAATTACCACCCTAATTATAGTTCTCTAATGATATGAAATGTGTACTACATTTTACTTCGACTTGTATCTGACATTCTTTCCTGTTGCCCCCAATTTTTTAGTTAATTCATACAACTGCTTATTGCTCTATAATTTCTATTAATTATTTATATCCGTTATTTTGGTGTCATCCAGGGAACAAGTGACCCATATGTTGTCATACAGCTGGATTCTCAGACCGCTAAAAGCGGTATCAAATGGGGGTGAACATTTATCACATTTCTGTTTTGTTCATTTCAAAGGCCACCATCTCATGGTTAAGAGTCAATGTTACATTGCATAGTTTGTGCTAGTGACTGTTTTGACTTTTCTTTAAAAAATCTTTCATATTGTCCCTGGAAGCATTTCCCTAAGTTTGAAGTATTTTGGATTATCATTTTCTTTCAAATTTGTATATTGGCTAAATGTATAAAAGAATAACATGCAGGGACCATTTCTTTTTAATTCATAAAATCCCACTGAGTACTTGTTTTCCACTTCCTTTGCTAAAATTTAATGTCTTAACTTCAGCTGTATCTTTGTATAATGTTTTCCAATTAGATTGGGTTCATTTATGTAAAATTAATTGATGGCAGGACAAAAGAGCCAACATGGAATGAGGAGTTTACATTTAATATCAAGCAGCCTCCAAACCAATCTTTACAGGTTAACAAGCATGATCACGCTTTCTCACTTACATCTATTTGCACATACATATTCAATGGAAGGTACCATTGCAAGATTTTGATAGAACAGGACATCCTTCTATTAAAATCGCTTATCAGAGAAAAAAATAAGAAAAATTAAATTTGTAATAGTTGGGTCAGCTGTCTAGTAGAGTAAAGACTACTAATAGAGGAAGTTTGTTAGTACTAGGAGGAAAATTGCATAGTTCTGTGGGAAGGGTTTAGGTTCCTTGAAAATACCTGGGATTTGTTCAATTGAGAACTGTTTGGGAGAGAATTTCTTTAAGATCAATAAAAATATTCTTGTTTCTCTGGTTATTGTTCTAAATCCAAATCTGTTTGATTTGGGGAGAAGATGTGTTTGGGTAGATGACAAAGCTCAAACGTTTTTTTGGTATAGGGTGTTGGGTTATGCTTAGTGAATAAATGGAGGCAACTATGGTGGCATTAAAAAGTGATGCATTAAGGTGGTTTCAGTGTTGGGAATCTTGCAACCCAAATATGGGTTGGGAAAAATTCAAGGTGGCATTAATGGAGGATTTCAACCTATGTCTGAGTAATCCCTTCTAGTCATCATGAGCTTTGAAGCAAGATAATTTGGTGAAAGAATGTTACTAAGTTTGAGAAATATGTTGGTTCTGTTCAAGGTTTGGGAGAAAACAATTGCTGCAAATTTTTACAAATGGGTTGAAAGTGTTAAACTCAGAGAAGATTGGGCCAAAAATACCGTGTCTCCTCTTGCTAGACAACTTTCATATATATACAACTAATTACAATCTATCAAGCTGATCTTCAGCCCACTAAATAAGCTAAACTGTCATATATACATTTAGTACAGCTAATTATCCTAATTAAGAGAATAATATTTACAAATAAATATATAATTGCATATCTTTGTTATTCATTCTGTTGACATCCCCCCTTAAATTGATGCTGGTGAATCTATAAGCATCAATTTGCCAAGTAGAAAATTGTGACACTGGCGTGGCAATGATTTATTGAAAATGTCAGCTATTTGAACCAATGTGGAGACATGTGGTAGATTGATTACTTTACGATCATACCTTCTCAGATAGAATGTCAATCGACCTCTATGTGTTTCGTCTGTTCATGGTAAACTGGATTTACTGCAATCTGTATGGCACTTGTGTTATCAGCATGCAGTGGAGTGGGTTGTGCTTAAGACAATCCAAGCTTTGTAAGAAGATCACATAGCCATATTATTTCAGAACAAGCAGCAAACATTGCGTGATATTCTGCTTCAGTGGAGGACTTGGAGACTGAATCTTGTTTCTTACATTTCCATGAAATAGAGCATTCCCTGGGAACATACACCAGCTAGTAGTTGATCTTCTAGTGTCTGGACAACCAACGCAATCAGCGTCACTATAAGCTTGGAGTTGAAGAGATGAATTACCAAGAAAGAATAAACCACAACTTGAGGTGCCAAGGAGATATTTAATGATACGCTGCACTACTGAAAAATGGAAGTGTCTTCGAGATTGCATGAACTTACTAACCATGTACAACAAAGGAAATATCAGGGCGAGTGATAATCACATAGATGAGACTACCAACTAGTTTTCGATATTGAGCGGGATCATCAAGAAGCTCTCCTTCATGTCGTCTATATTTAACATTAACTTCCGTTGGAGTGTCAACAGGGATAGCATTGGTGAGTCCCGCTAGCTGGACCAAATCTTGAATATATTTATGCTGATTTACAAAAATGCCTTCAGGATGGTAATGCACCTCTAAACCTAAGAAATAATTGAGATGGCCTAACTCTTTCATGTGAAAATTTGAGTACAACATTTTTTTTGATTCTAGAGATAGCATCTTGATCAGAACCAGTGACCACAATGTCATCCACATAAACAAGAAGTATGATGATGCCTTTAGGAGTCTGTTGAAGGAAGAGTGATGGATCATACTGACTTTGATTGAAAGAAAAACCAAGAAGAGTGGAGCGAAACTTTTCAAACCAAGAAGAGTGGAGCGAAACTTTTCAAACCAAGAAGAGTGGAGCGAAACTTTTCAAATCATATTGCTTGCTTTAATCCATATAAAGAGCGTTTCAATTTGCAAACAGTATTCGGGGAGAGGGTCAACATACTACCAGGAAGTGTGATGTAAACTTCCTCCTTAAGGTCACCGTGGAGGAATGCATTTTTGACATCCATTTGATGTAATGGCCAAGATTTGGATGCAGCAAGAGCAAGGATAGTGCACACAGTGGTCATCTTGGCAATTGGAGCAAAAGTCTCGTCATAGTCGAGGCCATACTCTTGCTTATTTCCAAGCACAACGAGTCGTGCCTTGTACCGGTCTATGGAGCCATCCGAACGCAGCTTTATAGAGAACACAAACTTGCTACCTAAAGGTTTAACAGATGGAGGACATGACACTATATCCCATGTCTGATTTTCTTCCAAAGGCAAGAAGTTCACTTTCAATAGCTTTTTGCCAACATTCATTCTTCATTGCCGGTTTATAAGAAGAAATAGGAATAGATGATAATATTGCTGTCATGGAACAAATATACCTTTCTGGGGGCTTACCAATGCGTGAACTGCGTCGTAAAGGAGCTGGTTCTGGTTTTGGAGCTTGTACTGGATCAACATCCAAGTAATTATCTTGAAGGGGCCCATGGAGTTGTGCTAGGTGATGTTGACTTGTAGTATTTCGCCTTTGATAGGTCAGTAGAGGTCTAGATGATGATTGACCTGCAAAAAACTTGGAAAACAATGGCAAAATAGAAATTGGAGAAGAGAACGAGTCATGATGGTTTACAAAAAAATATACACTTTCTAGAAAATTGACATTTTGAGAGACTCGAATCCAATGAAGGTTAGGATCATAACACATAAAGCCCTTTTGATGAGGAGAATAGCCAAGAAAAGCACATTCAACAGATTGTGCAGTGAGCTTGGTGCGTTCGTGTGGAGGAAGATGGACATAACATGATCAACCGAAGATACGAAGAGTGGACTAATCGGGTGGGTGACCAAATAATCGAGTGAAAGGAGATTAGTTACTTATGGAAGGAGATGACAATCTGTTTATAAGATGAACAACAGTGGAAAGGGCTTCACACCAAAATCGTGATGGCACATGTGACTCTAGTAAAAGAGTGCGGACAAAATCTAGCAAATGGTGATATTTCCGTTCAGCCACCCCATTTTGTTGGGGGGTTGATGGGCATGATCTTTGAGATAAAATGCCATTGGATTGTAAGAATTCTTGAAATACATTGATGTCTATTCCCCCCATTTTCAGAGCGAAGAATCTTGATTTTGGAGGAGAATTGGGCTTGAACATAAACATTAAAGAATTTGAAAGTGGAAAAGACTTCATCTTTTGAGCGCAAGAAATAGACCCAAGTGAAACGACTATAATCATCAATAAAAGTTACAAAATATTTGTAATTAGCATGAGACGTAACTGGTGCCACTCCCCAAACATCACTATGGTGATATCAAATGGTTGTGTTTCAGTGGATTGATGTGTTGGAAAAGGTAGAATTTTACTTTTGTCAAACTTACAAGGAATGCAATCAAACTGAATATTATTAAGAGATGGGGTTGTGTTTATTTCCAAGAAAACCAAATTTGAACATGTCATGGAGAATATTTCAGTTGGGATGCCCAAGGCGCTTATGCCACACTTGGTGATCAACAACAGCAGAATTACAAGAGACTAAAGGCAAAAAAAGACTTGGAGACAACGAGAAATGGATGGAAAAAAGTCGTCCAACTTTAGGCCCCTTCGCGATTATCTTCCTCGAGTGTTGATCCTGCACAAGACAACTAGACTGTGAGAATTGAACTCGACAATCATTGTCGACCAATTGACCAACAGAAATGAGATTACTGGTGAGACCAGGAGCAACAAAGACATTTGTTAGAAATGAAGAATATCACCAGTTTTTGTTATAGGCAATTGATTTCCACTAGTAGTATGTATTGTGAGATTCCCCGAATAGTTTTTTATATTAGTAAGGAATCGAGTACTGTTGGTCATGTGGTTGGAAGCCCCAAAATCAAAGTACCATGGGGAAGAGGAGTTACCTGATAATCCCAATACAGAAAAAGCTGAAATTATCATTTGTTGAACCATTTCAGGGGTCAAAGTTGGAACATCAATTGTAGCATTTGGATGGACAGGAGCTGGATTGGCAGAACTGTTGGGAATAGAAGAAATAATTGTGGTTGTAAAAGCTGTTGCAGGTCGTCGTGGTGGCCTTATTGGGCATTCCTTAATAATATGACCATCCTTTTTACAATGGTTGCAAAATTTTTTCGGACAGGTTGAAGCATAGTGACCAAATCGCTTGCAACTAAAACATTGAATAGTTCTCATGTCATGGCGTCGTGGCTTCCCTTGTGCCGCGTATGTTACTGGAACAGTAGACAATCTTTGTTCTTCAATGATGGACTGTGTAAGAAGACGTTGTTCTTCACGTAACAACTGATTGAGACATGCATCCAATGATGGGACAGGATCTCTATGCATGAGATTGGACCGGATACCTTCAAAGTCAGATCTCAATTTCATAAGAAATTGGTCACGTTTAGTAATATCATGAATTGTTTGTACGGAACTGAGATTTTCGAAAGGCAAGTTTGTATAAACTATATCAGTGTATTCAACCCAAAGATTCATGAATTAAGAGTAAAAATCAGAGATGGAGAGACTATCCTGTTTAAAATTAGCGATGTTGTGCTCAAACTGGATCGATGAGCTGCATTATTTTGACTATAAATTTTCTTCAGGTAAGAATAGGAGCAACCACTCCGCAAGACAAAGCTTGAAGACAAGATTTAGAGGCTTTTGGTTGGATATAAGGCTGATTATTGAGGGTTATGGGACATTACCAGTGATAAATGTAAGGTTCATCATTTCCTTGCCAAAACCAGACACCAATAGCTCAAGGACGAATATACATGTTGCAATCTTGGAGAGAAGATGACCGCAGATTCCATCTAAGTGTGTCATATAGTTGAATACATACTAAGTGGAAAACATAATTCTATTTATAACATAATTAGATTTTTACTTTCTGTTCTACCTTCCACAGATCTTCTCATCCTTATTGTGGTAATTTAACTTTGCTCCATGTTTAAGTTTCCTCTCTCTTGTATGGTTTCTTCTGAAGTCATTATGTCATGTTGCACATTTTATTGAGTTACAAATTAAGCAAACAACTTTCTGTAGTATATCATCTGGTTTCAAGAATGAAAAATACTGAAAATATATCTTGAAATGTTCATGTCAATATTTTAACATGTGGCAGTATATTGTAGGTTGCAGCCTGGGATGCAAATCTTGTCACTCCTCACAAACGCATGGGGAATGCAGGTGTTGATCTAGAGTGGCTCTGTGATGGTGAGGACCAGAAAATCTATTGAAATTTAGTTAGTGTAGTGTTGAAAGATTGTTGTGTTACTTAAAATTTTGAAATGAGTTCAATTTCTTCTCTCCATTTTCTTTTTATACATGTTAATCGGTCAACAGTAGTGTAAAAGTTACTTATGAATATAGTTAAACTTATGGCTCCAAAAACTCAGCAAAAATGCCTTTTGCTATAGGAGATGTGCATGAAATATTGGTTGAGTTGGAAGGAATGGGTGGTGGCGGAAAGGTTCAGATGGAGGTATGTTTCTTAAGAGTACAAATTTTATGGGGAAAAGTTATTTTCTGTATGATTTGGTAGAACAAATATTACAACTTACAACTTCATATGGCAATATATGCATTTGCATATTTTATCACTTGCATTAAACTTGTTTCCTTTTTAGCCATCTTGTACTATTTAATAAATCTTTATAGGTGTTAGAAGTGGACTTTAAGCCTAACTCAATCCCACAAAACCGGCTTGTAGGGTGAGGTTTGCACCCACTTATATACACTTAAATGGCCTCATCTCTAGTCGATGTGGGACTTCCAACACACCTCCCTCACGCCGAGGTATATACATCTCGAGCGTGGGATTAGACTTTTTAATGGGTGGTCCGATAGCGGGTGGATCAATATGCCCAACGACAACAGAAATCGCTAGGATGGGCTCCAGTCATGGCTCTGATACCATGTTAGAAGTGGACTTTAAGCCTAACTCAACCCTACAAAACCGGCTTGTAGG
>NC_028358.1:9891829-9901447 GCF_000741045.1 Vigna radiata var. radiata
AATAATCTCTAGCATTATCGGTCCTAAACCTTTTAATATTAACTCCAAATTGAGTTCTAATCATAGAGTGAAATATGGGAATGATAGTGCTTACATCAGATTTTTTTTTTAAGCAAATAGAGCCAAGTAACTCTAGTGCAATCATCAATAAATGTTACAAACCAACGGGCCCCAGAGATATTAGGTACTTGAGATGGTCCCCATATATCACTATGAACCAATTGAAAAGGTTGAAAGCTTCTATTATTGCTGTTGAGAAAAGATTCACGAGTGTGCTTGGCTAATTCATAAGTTTCACAATGAAGTTTTGAGATATCTAAGTTTGCATACAGATGTGGAAACATAAACTGTAGCACCTTAAATGATGGATGTCCTAGACGATAGTGATACAGCCATAGTTCATCCTTATTTGTTATACTGTGAAGGGATTTTGCATGGTTGGTTTGGGATTCTTGAGATACTTCCAAGTAGTAAAGACCATCTTTTTCTTTAGCAAGTCCAATCCTCCTCCCCGAGTCCTGTTCCTGAAAAACACATAGAGATGGGGAAAAAATTGCAGAGCAATTGAGATTAGAGGTTAGTTTCTTTATGGAGAGAAGACTGGCTGAGAGTTTGGGAACATGGAGAACATTTTTAAGCATAAGGTTGGGGTTTACTTGGATATTACCATATCCTGTAACAGTAGCTACTGACCCATTGGCAACAATAATTTTTCTATTACTTGGTGAGGGTGTATAAGAATGAAACAAATGGAATAAGTGTGTCATGTGATCTGTAGCTCCCGAATCCACAATCCAAGAGTTCACATTATATGAGGTATTCATACAAGAAGTTTTACCTGAGAAAACAAGAGAACATGATCCAGANGGTTCCTCCATATTCCCCAATAGCTTTTTCAGTTTCTTTATCTCTTCCATATTGAAACTGTCTACTGCTGGAGATTCTTTAATCTCTGCTTGTGTTACATGCACTTGGGACTTTTGTTGTCCACCACGATTCACCCACTCCTTTCCTGGAGGTTTGCCATGCAATTTCCAACATTTCTCCNTTGTGTGTCTCGGTTTCTGACAATAGGTGCACCATAAATTATCTCTGTTTCCTTTCCATAGAGAATTAGTATTTTGCTCATTTCCTTTCTGCACCAGATCAGGTTTGGTAAGTAGAGCAGACCCATCTATTGGTTGAGACTCAAGCATTACACTCCTCCGACTCTCTTCTGCACGAACAATAGAGATGGTTTCTTCTAGTGAAGGAATATCCTTTCTCCCTAGAATTTGCACTCTAACNTGATCAAATTCAGGATTTAGTCCTGCTAGAAAATCATACACACGATCCTTCTCTATGAATTTCTTCAAGNGGATTGCATCCTCAGCACACTTCATTTCAAAAACTCTGTAGTGATCAAGTTCCTGCCATAGATTCTGCAACAGTGCCGCATATTCTGTGATTCCTTTACTTCCCTGTTTTGTGGCTGCTGTTTTTATTTTGATTTCATATACTTGGGCAGCGTCGTTGGCTTTGGAATATGTGCGGTTTATGGAGTCCCAAATATCTTTAGCAGTATTAAGAAACATACAAGTGTCACTGATGGTAGCTTCCATGGAGTCCCATAACCAAGACATAATCATGGAATCTTTTTCATCCCATGCTGGATCCTCCATGCTTGGACCATTTTCAAGGAGATGAACCAGGCATCCTTTTCCCTTGAGATAGGTTCTAACAAACTGGGACCATTTGAGAAAATTTTTCCCATCCAATCTGTATGATGCTCGGAGACCTTGGAGTTCTCCATTTTTGTGTGAAGAACTAGAGACTTCTCTATTTGATGTAGCGTCAGACATCGTGATCGGAGGTTAGGTTAACACAGCGGAAAGAATAACAACAACAATTAAGGCTGCCCCCTTTTTTAGATGAGAATGGCAATGAAGGCCAACAATATTTAAGAAACGGCAATGAAGGCCGTGAGACAAGAAAACAAAGACCAGGGCTCCAGGAAAAACCTAGAGCTCTGATACCATGTTGAAAACAGAAGTAGGATGCTGGAAATAATTNCCTACAAGCCGGTTTTGTAGGGTTGAGTTAGGCTTAAAGTCCACTTCTAACATGGTATCAGAGCCATGACTGGAGCCCATCCTAGCGATTTCTGTTGTCGTTGGACATATTGATCCACCCGCTATCGGGCCACTATCGGACCACCTATTAAAAAGTCTAATCCCACGCTCGAGATGTATATACCTCGGCGTGAGGGGGGTGTGTTGGAAGTCTCACATCGACTAGAGATGAGGCCATTTAAGTGTATATAAGTGGGTGCAAACCTCACCCTACAAGCCGGTTTTGTAGGGTTGAGTTAGGCTTAAAGTCCACTTCTAACAATAGGTTTTAATGTAAAATTCGACTCTTGAACTTCAATCAGGACTTTTGATATAAGCTATATGCTTTGTGTATTTTTGAAATATTTATCTACATATGTGCTTAATTTGGTATAAATTCTGTTGTGTTGTTTAAAGGAGAGGTTACGTTGTAATGAATCATGATTGTGATAACTTTTGGATTTTAGGTAAAATATAAAAGCTATGATGAAATTGATGAAGAGAAAAGGTGGTGGAAGATACCTTTTGTTTTAGACTTTTTAAAGATAAAAGGTTTTGATTCTGCATTCAGAAAGGTTATTGGCTCTGATACAGTACAGGCCCGCCAATTTGTGGAATATGCATTTGGGCAGTTAAAGTCTTTTAACAATTCATATCTTCTAAAGGGCCGGAAGTCTGATATTAATAATGATGAGTACGACAGTGAAGCTACAGGGGAACTGACTGAATCTGCTTCTATATCCAATATTCCTTCCATCGAAGCTGGTAGTTCAGAAGCCTCCAATGAGGCTAGCAGGGAACAGAGGAACTCAAAGGAATTTATCAAACATGACAATGATACTGAAAATGGACATGCTTCTGAATTGCCAGCAAAAGTTAGTGAAGAAGAATTATCAAATAAAATTTTTTGGAGGAATTTTGCTAATGTTGTTAATTCTAGTATCGCTCAAAAGTTAGGTCTCTCTGTTTCAGAGAAATTTAAGTGGGATGGATTGGAGTTTTTAAACAAAATTGGCTCACAATCTCAAAATATTGCAGAAAGCATTTATGTTCAATCTGGTCTTGCAATGCCTGGCAACACAGATGATATGAATGATGAAACAAGTGGCCAACCTGCCATTACTGTGTTTCAGTCTTCACTTCCTGAGGTTAAAAAAGCGACACAAAATTTGATGAGGCAGACTGAGTCAATTTTAGGAGGTTTGATGCTTTTGACTGCAACAGTTTCCAAAATAAAAGATGAAGGGGGTTCATCAGAAGAGAGGAAAGTGAAAGAAGATTATACTAAAGCAGGAGACAAGGACATCCAATATTCCAGTAGTCAGAAGTTTCCCAACTCACAGAGTGGTGTAGTGCTGGATGATAAAATAACTGAAGAGATGAAAGAACTTTTTTCTACTGCTGAAAGTGCCGTGGAGGCTTGGGCAATGCTGGCCACTTCCCTGGGCCAACCTAGTTTTATTAAGTCGGAGTTTGAAAAATTATGCTTCTTAGATAATGCATCCACAGACACACAGGTGTTTTGTTTATAACCTCTTCAATAAGTCAATTTCTCTGTTTCCTGTGAATTTTCAATTGGCAATGCATGTTTGTGATATATTGCCAATATCTTATTTTGTGTGCTGCTTTCTATTTTCTAAGTCTTTAGAACTTTCAGGTTGCAATTTGGCGTGATTCTGCACGAAGAAGGTTGGTGGTTGCTTTTAGGGGAACAGAACAGGTAGTTTATATTCTTGTTCTTTAAGGTGGTTTATAGCATCTGGACAGTTAAAGAAGCATGTACTTTTTATTTTTCAGTCTCAATGGAAGGACTTAAGAACTGATCTAATGCTTGTGCCAGCCGGGTAACATTCTTTTCCATTCTAGTTGTGAATTTTTTAGTGGTTTGGTTTAGTTTAATCTGACCAGTATCTCATTGTTTTATAATTTTAATCTTGTGAGTAATTGTGCTTGTATCATTGTACGTATTTGATAAATCTAATCATATTTGATACTCTTAGATTTTTTGTGATACCGTTTGAGATCCCACATTGGCTAGTGATATAGTCATATTATACGAATTTCACTTTAAAAGTTAGTTTTACGAAGTTGAATTAAATTTTAAAGTTTATTTCTTAAGGTGATTTTAGAGTTTATTATAATATATAAGTGTGTGCAAATATTATTTTACAAGCTAGTATTTTACAAGCTGACTTTAGAGTTAGACTTAAAGTTCAGTTTCTAATACATATATTTGATTCCTTTGAAACAAAATATTTGACAAAAAAATTGATAATAGATAGAATTAAAAATGAGTAGGAAAGTTAGTGAAAATCAATAGATGCATGTTTTGGGGACATAAGGCAGCAAGATATTTTTAGTTCAATGAGAAAGTACACCATTCTTCTTTCTGTTGTTGGTATTGACTATTATTACTTCAAAATGTATTAGAAATGTCAGTTTTTTAAGTTCTCAGGTGCACTGAAAATATTCTTTGGTGCTTTGTCAAATAATAATTAGTTTAGGGATTGATTATAATTACTTTTGGTTTAACCATATTTCCTTTCATGACTAACTTTCCCATGAATTTCACAGGCTAAATCCTGAAAGGATAGGTGGAGATTTCAAGCAAGAGATTCAAGTATGTTAATTGTTGTAAGGTTTATGGTCAGACATGTTTGGTAGGTTTTTTGAAGGCTTAAGAACATATTATTCGTTTGTTGTTGATGGTGCTATGGGTTTTGTAGGTCCACAGCGGTTTTCTAAGTGCATATGATTCAGTAAGGACCAGGATCATTTCTCTTATTCGGCTTGCAATCGGTTATGTGTAAGTCTTGTGAAAAAAGTTTTTGTACCGAACACACTGCCTTGTAATTGTGCTGTATTTCTTAGAATATTTTGAAAATCCCTCTGCTTTCCAACGTGAAGCTTTTATAGTTGACTAAATAAGTGCTTATATGAGTTAAGTGACAAATGAATTACTTATTGTCATGAACGAGCTTGCCCAAAAGCTTAAGCTTGGGGTGTAGGTACAGCTTGAATTAGCAAGAATATAATTTTATTGATAACTATGTGATGGGTTCTATTGGGAGGTTATGATTTAGGAGTGACAGTTGTTGTGTTCTTGATAATACCTGAGTGTTATGTTAAATTATGACACTTATATAAATAAATGCTTTAGAAATCAACTCAATGTTAGAAACTCCGGGGTGACAGTTATGTGTAGAAAATTACTACTTCAGAAATCAATTCTATATTAAAAACTCCAGGAAGGCAGTTATGTGTAAAAGGTAACTATTGCTAGTTGGTTATGTATTAGAAACTGTAGCATGAAAATATGGGTGGAAAATAACTGCTGGTAGTAGTGTATTTGGAGTATATGTGATTGATGGTTGTGTGATTATTGACGAGTGTGAAGTTGTTTGTGATTTGTGAACAGAGAATACGGTTGTATGAGATGTTTGTCTCTAGGACAGAAAGTGTATTGATCTATTTAAAGTGATAAGGGGGCCTTTTGTCTCTGGGACAAGTGTTTTAAACTCTTACATGTGATTCCAGTGTTTAATGTTATATTTTGTTACTTGTTTGTTGAGTGCTTGTACAGCAAATCTGGTCATTAAACCTGATTGTTTTGTTAATACAGTAAATCTCAAAATTTGATTTGCTTTGACAAACAAAAGTTATTTCTTGTTCCAGAGATGATCATGCTAAGTCACTTCACAAATGGCATGTTTATGTGACTGGTCATAGTTTAGGTGGTGCATTGGCAACCCTGCTTGCACTTGAACTTTCATCCAATCAATTAACAAAGTAAGTTTATTATTTCTTATATACTTTATTTCTTTAATTTATAACTTTCTATGCTTTTATTTGTTTGCAAATGAACACGCACTTACTAGCAAATCTTTATTTACACTTGACAAAGATTAGACATGATGAAAGGAGATTTTATTGAATTAATTGTTTGAAACAATATATCAGCCTCTATTTAGAGAACTCTACCCCTAAAGTAAAGATTACAAAGAGATCTTCGTAGTGAATATACTTGAAAGGATTAATATGAAACAAAGAACATTTTATTCAAAATTGATTCATTTGAAACCGTACATAAGCCTTCCTATGATGAAGATGAGCCATGGGAACAAGCATTACTGTACCAACCTTGAGGGCAAGGTTGTTCTTGAGGAGGGGAGTAATGATAGGATATAATAAGATAGGTTTTAATGGGTAATAGGGACAGGACAAAGAAAACAGTTTTAAGAATTAATTGTTGTTGGGTAGTTAGAAGTGGGTTGTGTTTATAAGAAGGCGGGGGGAGGGAGGGAGGGGGGTAGGTGGTTCTGGTAGAGGGCAGTTTTAGTTTTGTGAATTGTTAGGCGGTAACATTGTCCAGTGGAGGGAGGAAGGCTCCCTTGGGGGTGATTCTTTGTGTTCTGGTTTACTCATACATCAATAATACATTCTATTCAGTTCTGTTTTGTGTGTTCTTGAGAGAAGGAGAGATTTGATTGGCTTCTTGACTAAAGAAGCCTAACAGTAACTAACTTTGCTAAGCTGACAAGTTATTTAGAGTACAAAGCATTTTTATGCAATGAATTGAGACAATTTGTGTATATACTATCACTAAAAATATAGGAGCTAACAATTAATACACCCTAATATTTATAAATTATAATCACTATTTCCCTCCACTTATAATCATGACAGTTTTTGTATGCCATAATTTTTTTTTCTACTAGGCAAGGAGCAATTTCTATTACTATGTACAACTTTGGTTCTCCTAGGGTTGGTAACAAAAGATTTGCGGAAGTTTACAATGAGGTTAGAAAATAATATTACTATTTTGTTAATGTTGTTTGCCTTGTTGCGATATTGAATTGATTGTCCATTATGATCTTCATTTTTTTCAAATTGTATATCTTCCTATATACTATAATGGTTGACTTAGAGATATTTTGTCTTATTTATTAGTTTATCTTGTTTAAAAAAAGTAGACATTTTTGTGACTATTTACATTTTGTAAAACTGATGATTGTGTGATGTATTGATTCTAAATTTTTATCATTTGATGAAGAGCACAATAGACTGTTTACTAGTGTCAAAATTAGTTAGACCATCTACCTTCTACCACCTTTGTTGGTGTTTTGTCTTAATTGTCTTTGTAGTTTTCTGTTATTTTGTTTCCTTATTTCAATATATAGAGAATCTATGTATGCTATACATATTGCATTGAGAACGTACTTCATGTATGCTACAACAGTTGCATTCTTTCATTCTTGTTCTTGTGTTTTTCTTGTTATTGTTGAAAGAACCCAACAATTGGTGCCATTTATGGGAATAGGAGGAAGAAAGTTAAGAAGAGTCTAAGGTATACAATAATGGTTGAAATTGAAAGGGAGTAAGTCAAAACATTCATATGATGAAAGGGAGAATCAAGGGCTAAGGTATACAATAATGGTTGAGATTGAAAGGGAGTAAGTCAAAACATTCATATATGATGAAAGGGAGAATCAAGGGCTTGAGTGTTACAATTTCCAGAAGAGAAGTCACTAAAAGGTAGATTGTCTTGAGACAGAGAGGCATAGAAACTTTATTTCAGAAGGGAATTTGCTGATCTTGTATAGCACTTGATAGCTAAGAGTTTTCTGAAGTGTTAGGACTTGGGATGCACTTACCACATGTTTCCAGTGAGGGAGTTCTTTGAGACATTAGAATTTGTTGAAAACAGAAGTAGGATGCTGGAAATAATTCTCACGTTCATACTTTTGAAACAATACATAGGTGTTTAAAAAGAAACANACCATGGTCTAATTAAGGTAAAAAATCTCCTGAAATAAAGTCTCTAAATCAGGAGATATCTACCCAATAATACCTAATCTTAATGAAAGGAAATCTGCCCAATAAATACTAATCCTAATCCCTTAATTTTAGGGATTACACATAATTGCCATATTAATTGAAATATTTATTGCTTAATAAATTCACATATTCTGACATCCCCCCTCAAGCTGAGGAATAGATATTGGTCATTCCCACCTTGCTTATAAGATCTTGGAAGATAGGGCTATTGAGACCTTTTGTTAACACATCAGCTACTTGTTGCCGGGATGGGACATATGCCATGCATATTAAACCTTTGTCTACTTTTTCTTTGATGAAGTGTCTATCTATTTCAACGTGTTATGTCCGATCATGTTGAACGGGATTGTGTGCAATTTCTATTGCTGATTTATTATCACAATACAGTTTCATGGGACCCTTCAAATCAACTTTCAAATCATCCAGAATAATTTTTATCCATAATAATTCACATATTCCTTGAGCAAGTGCTCTAAACTCCGATTCAGCTGATGATCTAGACACTACATTCTGTTTTTTACATCTCCACGTTACTAAATTTCCACCCAGGAAAGTACAATATCCAGTAGTCGATCTTCTATCAATCAGAGATCCTGCGTACTTTGCGTCGGTGTAGGCTTCAAGGTTCAATCTTTCATTCTTCTTGAATAGGATTCCCTTTCCGGGGGTGCCTTTTAAGTAATGGAGAATCCTGTAGGCAGCTTGAAGGTGGGACTCCTTTGGTTCATGCATAAACTGACTTATTACACTAACCGAATGAGCAAAATCTGGTCGGGTATGTGCCAAATATATTAATTTTCCAACCAGCCTCTGGTACATCCCTTTTTCTACTTCTGGTTCATCTCTAGATTTACTCAGTTTGTGATTGGGGTCCATTGGATTGGTTGTGGGTCTACATCCAATAGTCTTTGTCTCAACCAACAAATCGGTTATGTATTTTTGTTGGGATATGAAGATTCCTTGGTTAGAGTATGCTACTTCAATTCCTAGAAAATATTTCAATTTTCCAAGCTCTTTGAGATCAAATTCTTGGACTAGTCTTTGTTTCAATTTTTCCTTTTCTTTTTCATCATTCCCAGTTACTATAATATCATCCACATACACCAAAAGAATTGTTNCCTTCCCNTTTTNTGAATGTTTTATGAACAACGTATGGTCTCCTTGGCTTTGCTTGTAGCCAAATCCCTTCATTACTTTTGAGAACCTCCCAAACCATGCTCTAGGAGATTGTTTCAGTCCATATAATGCCTTTTTAAGTCTGCACACCTTATTTTGTCTATCTCCTTCAACCCCCTGTGGGATATTCATGTAGATTTCTTCCTCTAGGTCTCCATGAAGAAATGCATTTTTAACATCATACTGCAGTAGTTTCCAATCAAAATGAGCAGCTAAGGATAGAAGAATCCTTAGAGTATTCATTTTAGCAACTGGTGCAAACGTCTCTTCATAGTCTATTCCATATACTTGAGTGTATCCTTTGGCCACCAATCTTGCTTTGTATCCTTCAAGTGACCCATCAGCATTATATTTTACTGTGAATATCCACTTGCAATCAACAATATTCTTTTCTTTGGGTTTATCCACAATTTCCCAAGTGTTATTCTTCTCTAATGCTGTCATTTTCACTTGCATAGCATCTCTCCACTCTTTCTTTGCTAGTGCTTCAGTAATATTATTTGGTATAACCACA